>NC_088986.1:28332180-28636656 GCF_963932015.1 Anas acuta | reverse complement strand
TACATCAACACAAAAAGGAGGACTAGGGAGAATCTCCATCCTTTACTGGATGCAGGGGGAAACTTAGTTACAAGAGATGAGGAAAAGGCGGAGGTGCTCAATGCCTTCTTTGCCTCAGTCTTTAGCGGCAAAACCGGTTGCTCTCTGGATACCCAGTACCCAGAACTGGTGGAAGGGGACGGGGAGCAGGATGTGGCCCTCACCATCCACGAAGAACTGGTTGGTGACCTGCTACGGCACTTGGATGTCCACAAATCGATGGGGCCGGATGGGATCCACCCAAGGGTACTGAGAGAACTGGCAGATGAGCTGGCCAAGCCCCTATCCATCATTTATCAGCAGTCCTGGCTATCGGGGGAGGTCCCAGCTGACTGGCGGCTAGCAAATGTGACGCCCATCTACAAGAAGGGCCGGAGGGCAGACCCGGGGAACTACAGGCCGGTCAGTTTGACCTCAGTACCAGGGAAGCTCATGGAGCAGATCCTCTTGGGAGTCATCATGCGGCACTTGAAGGGCAAGCAGGCGATCAGGCCCAGCCAGCATGGGTTTATGGAAGGCAGGTCCTGCTTGACGAACCTGATCTCCTTCTACGACAAAGTGACGCGCTGGGTGGACGAGGGAAAGGCTGTGGATGTGGTCTACCTTGACTTCAGCAAGGCTTTTGACACCGTCTCCCACAGCATTCTCCTCAAGAAACTGGCTGCTCTTGGCTTGGACTGGCGCACGCTTCGTTGGGTTAGAAACTGGCTGGATAGCCGGGCCCAAAGAGTTGTGGTGAATGGAGCCAAGTCCAGTTGGAGGCCAGTCACTAGTGGCGTCCCCCAGGGCTCGGTGCTGGGGCCGGTCCTCTTTAACATCTTCATCAATGATCTGGATGACGGCATTGAGTGCACCCTCAGTAAGTTTGCAGATGACACCAAGCTAGGTGCGTGTGTCGATCTGCTCGAGGGTAGGAAGGCTCTGCAGGAGGATCTGGATAGGCTGCACCGATGGGCTGAGGTCAACTGTATGAAGTTCAACAAGGCCAAGTGCCGGGTCCTGCACCTGGGGCGCAATAACCCCAAGCAGAACTACAGGCTGGGAGAGGAATGGTTGGAGAGCTGCCAGGCAGAGAAGGACCTGGGAGTGATGGTGGACAGTCGGCTGAATATGAGCCAGCAGTGTGCTCTGGTGGCCAAGAAGGCCAACGGCATCCTGGCTTGTATCAGAAACACTGTGACCAGCAGGGCTAGGGAGGTGATCGTCCCCCTGTACTCGGCTCTGGTGAGGCCGCACCTCGAGTACTGTGTTCAGTTTTGGGCCCCTCGCTACAAGAAGGACATCAAGGTGCTTGAGCGGGTCCAAAGAAGGGCGACGAAGCTGGTGAGGGGCCTGGAGAGCAAGTCCTACGAGGAGCGGCTGAAGGAGCTGGGCTTGTTCAGCCTAGAGAAGAGGAGGCTCAGGGGTGACCTTATTGCTCTGTATAAGTACATTAAAGGAGGCTGTAGCGAGGTGGGGGTTGGCCTGTTCTCCCATGTGCATGGTGACAGGACGAGGGGGAATGGGCTAAAGTTACGCCAGGGGAGTTTTAGGTTAGATGTTAGGAAGAATTTCTTTACTGAAAGGGTTGTGAGGCATTGGAACGGGCTGCCCAGGGAGGTGGTGGAGTCACCATCCCTGGAAGTCTTCAAAAGACGTTTAGATGTAGAGCTTAGGGATATGGTTTAGTGGGGACTGTTAGTTTTAGGTCAGAGGTTGGACTCGATGATCTTGAGGTCTCTTCCAACCTAGAAAATTCTGTGATTCTGTGATTCTGGAGGAATGCTTTAAAAAACCTCTCTGTTAAAGAACAGAAACTTTGAAATAATTTTAGCTTTATTTCACCATAAACGTTAGGGGAAATTAAAAAATGGCAAGCAAATAGAAAATTTTCATGAGAAACATACTTGCAATCATATATACAAAGACCTTTTCAGAAACCATAGAAAAACTGAAGGGTTGTTCTCATCTAGTTAGATCATAAGTTTTTGTTTTATTTCCTATGTTTCACGGAAGCTCTGTTTTAAAGAAAAAAAAGTGCAATTTCACATTTCCAGTTCTTGATATGCTACTAAGAAATAGTCTTATGAACAAGAGCTAGAAAGCAATAATGCTTCTAAAATCTAAGCACTATTCTTTTAAAACAAGTTACTGTGATTTATTATTATTATTTTACTGGCATAGTAATTTTCTCTTTTTGGAGCCAAATTATCTTAGAGTGAAAGCTAAATTATTTATACAGAATGACTGCATGTGCCATATTTTTATCTTATATGGAACTGTGTAAATCTAACAATTTCAGTGTTGTCAGCTGAGATACTTGTATGCCAGCTTGGTACTATTCATTTATAAATTATTTGCAGTGTAAAAGTTATTATTAAGGATAGCATATGAATGCCTCAATTTATTGGTATTAAATAAGAGGTATAAGGCTTTTCTAGTCTATGATATTCAATTTACTTTGAGTTCCTGTTAGATTTTCATATGTTTTAAACAGGGTCTAATATAAATGAGAATACAGCCCTACTTTATGTTGTCACGTTGAAGTACGATAAACTCTGTATAATAAAAGTAATTAACATCAGTATTAGGAATATCAACAAAGTAAATGTTCTGAGAGTCATAAATATGGGAACACACACACAAATGCATAAAAATGTCTAATTATAGCCTGGATGTAGGAAGAGGAATAGTGACTGTAAGAAAGAGGAAACAGCTAATTCAGTAGCAGTTACTTAACCCTCATATCATCTTATAAATGTGTGTGAAAAAATATGTTAGCCTCCCAAACAGTTCTTAGAATTGAAAGCTGTATTCATGGATAAATGCTACAAAAAAAGTTTTATTTAGTATGAAAATATATGACTTCTGTATAAAAGCTTCGCCTAAAACTGCATTTTATGTAGACAGAGATCAAAGTGATTGCACAGTCATGTCTCAAATTTCTTAAATAGTTTCCTTTGAAGCAGAGCAAAGTCAGGAATCTTAAGCCACTCTAAGTTAGTACTTTGACAGGTTAGGTTTAGGAATTAAGCTCATGCATGGAAGTCACAGCTTCCCATGGTACTGTGGTGTTGTTCTGTAGCGTGTACTTTCTTTTTCTTCATGTAATGTATTCTGGTGGTGACTCAGCAATATGTGGATTTAAAAAAAAAAGTGCATTAGTCATGTTCCTGAGCACTGGTAATTATTCAAGTGAGGCTAATGTGTGTATAAACCCAAATTCTCAAAATTTGAATAGCAATTACAGTTCTTAGTCCACCTTCAGCTCTGTGAAAGCACATCTTTGCCCTTTCAGTTCAATTCTAGTTCTCTGAATTTAGAAACCCGGGGGAATCCCGAGCTGCTTCATCTAACTCCATTTATGTTCAACAAAAACCTCTGGCTCGGCAGTGTGACTTGTAAGTAGTAATGTCCAGGCTCTTTGCAAGAGTGGATCGAGAGGCGTGTGGCCTTTCTGGAGAACATTCTTACACCAGCCTTGTCTTTGCCTACATACATGGTAGTTACTCTGGTCAGACATCTCCACTGACCGGAGGAGTGTGAAGGGAGGGCTTATGAGAAGTCTGTTCTGTCCTTACTGGTGCTCGAGGTGACGTTCTTTTTAAAGTAAGTGGCCTTTGTTATCTGTTTGTTTATTTTTCAGGATGCTCTTAGTCCCTTTGAATGAAGGGACATTGTTCGTGGAGAGCATTTTCATTTTCTTTCTCACCTATTCCCTTGTGTTGTGCAGTTAGCAACCCCCAAGTGCACAGAGTAACGAAGCAGTGCGTCTGCAGGGGGCTTAGTGGGCGGTGTGAATTGCTAGAAGTGAGGACTAACATCTACCTAGTCGAGAATGATGAAAGATTGTGCAGAGTCCTTTCCCCCCAGCAAAGGCTGAGAATCTGCATGCTTTGGAAAACCTTGAGGTCCCTCCTCTTGTCATGAGCGACAGGACACAGGACAACTGGGTGCGATGTGATATGCTCCTGGACCTGGCGTTGCTTGGGCTCAACACAGTACTGCAGTTTAATTCTTTTGAAAACCGCTATGGCTGCATATAAGGATTTATGCATAATCCCTCCTGCGGTAATCCTCTTGCTTAAGGCTTTTAACCACTTGTAATTTTTCCCGTTCTCAAAATACGTGTTATTCTGCTGGGGAGTGAACAAAGCCTCAGTGATGTTGGCAGCTGAGGAAGCTGGCTTTCACAGAAGGTAAATTTAAAAAGGAACTTGGCTCTTCTCAGATATTCAAAGGCTGAAATTCGCTGTGCAGGTAGATCATATAATTCTGGAGTAGGGCTTGTGCCATGAAAATGAGTGAATTTGTTATAATTTAGTAAATTCAGTGTTTTAGATGGTTCTGAATTCACCTGCATATCAGAAAACAGAGGGAAGGTATTTTCTAAGAACAGCAGTCCATCGCTGTGAAAGTGGCTGGTATAACTGAACCTTCTTCAGGTCGATGTGTGCTTGCAGTGTTTGGCAGTCGGTGATTACAGGGAGCTGGCACTGTTTGCTCAAAGGCAGGAGTGTGGTGGCTAGGGGATCAAAATGGCAAATGTTTAAAGCTTCTATAATCCTATGTACTACAGGATTACAAACATTCGGACTATGAAAATAGTTTAACTGCAAAGAAGGATGGATACAAAGAGGGAATAGATATTTATACTCTGTTTTAAGGGAACTCAAAAACCCTGTGTACATTGCAATTTGTGGGTAAGGCACTCTTCCAGTAAAGAGGTCTGACTTGCCATTCTGCAGTTTAATAAGCATAATGTAGAAATGATTGCAACTATACCGTTCTTTTCTGTATTTTACAATAGTCTGTCCTGGCCAAGCAAAAATTCTGTTCTGAGCTTTTGTCTTGCGTTACTACATTCCAAGCCAAGGTTTACGTTTTCTGGCATTGAATACATCACCATATACAGAATCATTTTGTAAAGGCACCAAGAGGTTAAACAATAAATGTAAAGACTATTAAAATGAAACTGGAAAAAAAAATGCTATGTCTTAGCCAATTTGTCAAAGTGCTGGTGCTGTTAAAGCAATTAAATAGCAATAAGAAAGCAGTCATGTCCATCATTGTTAGTTCTGGAAATCACTTTTAGATTTATAACTATAATAAAATGATTTAAAATCTCTATAAAAGGAGATGGTTTGACAGAAATAGGAAGAAGCTGAGGAAAATATTGCAGCGGTTGAGTGGGAAGTGGGAACCTGAAGAAACTACATTTCACAGATGCTTCTTTTCTTACTGACTTTTCACTTTTGATGGACTAGCAAATTATTGTTCATTGGTTTTCTTATGAATATAACCCATAGTCAGTCTGTCACAAATAAGGACAGATGGAGGCCACCTCAGTTAGTGCTTTGGGATGATGATGTTCATCATTTTCACACTAGATGAATGTCATTGGACCATTTGCAAGAAGTAGGGTTTTTTCTTTAATGAAACATAATGTAGGGGGGGAAAAAAGATGAAAGTACTTTCTCCAACTTGAAAACATGTTTGCTCTAGGAAAACTTTTGCTGCCTGTGTACTTCTCATAAGGTTTCTTGCAGTTAGGGGAAGAAAAGAGTAAAAGGAGCAAGGAAAGTAGAAATATTAATACATTACTTAAGTGATCAGTCAGTAATAACAAGAAAAGTTGCATGATGCATAGACAGTACGTAATTTTAAAGAAATTTGCTCTGTGAATAGTAATAAAATAAACAAATACTTAGCTGTTGCAGTTTCTCTATGTTAGATTATTTAGCAAACAAAGTTCTGCAGACTTTAAATTTGCAGTGGGCAAATTTTTTTTCAGGCTGAAGGCTGTTATTAATATTTTAATAAATTATCTCCATCAAGAGCTCTGTTTCTTTTACTACAACATGCATGTTTTACAGATAATAAAAGTCATTTCCTGAAAAGCACTTCAGCAAAACCCAGCTTGAATTTATGCCAGGTTTTCATGGAAGAATTTAAATGGAGTTTTAAAATGTGCTAAATTTTAGCTCTGGAGTAACTTAATTAAATGACAGTCACTTTGCAAATAGCTTTTGCTCATTATAGTCAAATAATCACAGTCAGTTTAAAGGAAAAGCGTGACTTGCATGATTTGCACAAGAGATACATGACAGTTCTTCTGGCTTGGATGAATTACTTAATTACTTTTTTAAGCTGTGCCTCTGGACACTGAGATTTTTGATTTGTTGTTCAGTGTGCTCAGGATGCAGATGACTTATCCCATGAAATGAGTTAAAGGGAAACTCAGTAGATAAAGTTAGCAACATGCACATTTTTACATCTATAGTATGATGAATTAAAAATATTTTGGATTGGTACAGCCCAAAGCTGTTCAGCTCTGTAAGCTGTTGAATGGCTATAATACTATCTGCTGGAGGTGAACAAACATCAGCATCATAAATGTAACATGGAGTTCCTGAGCCTTCCCAAAAGGTAAAAAGAGCTTTGGGTGGCCTGAGCTATTGTCCTGGTTTCAGTTAGCACAGAATTAATTTTCTTCCTAGTAGCTGGTGGAATGCTGTGTTTTGGCTTAGGATGAGAAGAGTGCTGATAACACCCCGATGCTTTAATTGTTGCAGAGCAGTGCTTATACTAAGCCAAGGACATCTTAGCCTTTTGCTCTGTCCTGCCAACGGGCAGGCTGGGGGTGCAGTAAGAGCTGGGAGGGGACAGACCCAGGACAGGTGACCCAAACTAGCCAAAGGGGTATTCCATACCATCTGACGTCATGCTAAACAATATATAGGGGTGGCTAGCTGGGGGGAGGGGGCCGGACTGCTCGGGGTTAGGCTGGGCATCGGTCAGCGAGTGGTGAGCAATTGCATTGTGCATCACTTGTTTGTACATATTATTATTATTTTCCCTATTATCACCATATTATTATTATTGTTATTATTGTTATTATTATTTTGTTATTATTATTTTCCTGTCTTATTAAACTGTCTTTATCTCAACTCACGGGCTTCACTTTCCATTTCTCTCCCCCGTCCCAGAGAGGGAGGGGGGAGGGTGAGCGAACGGCTGCGTGGTGTTTAGCTGCCGGCCGGGTTAAACCACGACAGTCTTTTTGGCGCCCAACGTGGGGCACGAAAGGTTGAGATAACGGCAGATCTGACCAGAGTGTGTTAAACTAAAATTGGTGTAAGGATTAGACCTGCTTAATAGTCACTTGTCATAATGCTGATTGCTTTAATCTCAACTCTGCTGCGCCTGTTTTCCAAATTGAGTATTATAGTACATTATTTTCCGTATTTGCTCTCTGTCGTGTTGTTTATCCTCTCCGGGCCCTGGTTTCAGATCATTATGGTGCTGTGTGTTGTAGCAATGGCTTATGAGACGATGAAATACGTGGTCATGACTCTAACTTGTTATTTGTATTCAGTAACATCGTCGACTCTGTACTTTGGAAACTGTATCTTGGAAACTATTAGCAATTATACCTATTGTTTTTTTTCATTAGGGAGTCAATCTGTGGAGGGGAAAGGGGAGGATATTTTTCCTTACTTGCTTACTCTCCCTTTCTCCTTCACCCCCCCTGTATCCTCCTGGGTCACTCTGCCTTCCTCCTTCACCACTCTCTTATCCCCCAGCCTGCCCGTTGGCAATTATCTACCTTGCCTGGTCTCTCAGAGGACCCCTCTGTTGTGGGGTTGCTGAGGGTCGAAGAACAGCAAGTGCCAATCGCTACCACAACTGTGCACCGGCGGCAATATCGCACTAACCGAGACTCCCTGATCCCCATCCATAAGCTAATTCGTCAATTGGAGAGCCAAGGAGTGATCAGCAAGACCCATTCACCTTTCAATAGTCCCATATGGCCAGTGAGAAAGTCTAATGGCGAGTGGAGACTAACAGTGGACTATCGCGGCCTGAACGAAGTCACGCCACCACTGAGTGCTGCAGTGCCAGACATGCTGGAACTTCAGTATGAACTTGAATCGAAGGCAGCCAAGTGGTACGCCACAATTGATATCGCTAATGCATTTTTCTCCATCCCTCTAGCAGCAGAGTGCAGGCCACAATTTGCCTTCACTTGGAGGGGAGTCCAATATACTTGGAATCGGCTGCCCCAGGGGTGGAAACACAGCCCTACCATTTGCCATGGGCTGATCCAGTCTGCGCTAGAGCAGGGGGAAGCTCCTGAACACCTGCAGTACATCGATGACATTATTGTGTGGGGTGACACAGCAGAGGAAGTTTTCGAGAAAGGGAAGAAAATAGTCCAAATCCTTCTGAAAGCCGGTTTTGCCATAAAACAAAATAAAGTCAAAGGACCTGCACGAGAGATCCAGTTTTTAGGAATAAAATGGCAAGATGGACGTCGTCAAATCCCAATGGATGTGATCAACAAAATAACAGCTATGTCTCCACCAACTAACAAAAAAGAAACACAGACTTTCCTAGGTGTTGTGGGGTTTTGGAGAATGCACATCCCAAATTACAGTCTGATTGTAAACCCACTCTACCAAGTAACCCGTAAGAAGAATGAGTTTGAGTGGGGCCCTGAACAACGACAAGCCTTTGAACAAATCAAGCAGGAAATAGTCCATGCAGTAGCCCTTGGGCCAGTTCGAACAGGACCAGATGTAAAGAATGTGCTCTACACTGCAGCCGGGGAGAACGGCCCCACCTGGAGCCTCTGGCAGAAAGAACCTGGGGAAACTCGAGGTCGGCCCCTGGGGTTTTGGAGTCGGGGATACAGAGGATCTGAGGCCCGCTATACTCCAACTGAAAAGGAGATATTGGCAGCATATGAAGGAGTTCGATCTGCTTCGGAGGTGGTCGGTACTGAAGCGCAGCTCCTCCTAGCACCCCGATTGCCGGTACTAGGCTGGATGTTCAAGGGAAGGGTCCCCTCTACGCATCATGCAACTGATGCTACATGGAGCAAGTGGGTTGCACTGATTACTCAGCGGGCTCGAATAGGAAACCCCAGTCACCCAGGAATATTGGAAGTGATCATGGACTGGCCAGAAGGCAAATACTTTGGGATATCATCAGAGGAGGAGGTGGGTCGTGCTGAAGAAGCCCCACTGTACAACCAGTTGCCAGAGAATGAAAAGAAATATGCCCTGTTCACTGATGGGTCCTGTCGTATTGTGGGGAAGCATCGGAGATGGAAGGCTGCTGTATGGAGTCCTACGCGACGAGTTGCAGAAGCTGCTGAGGGAGAAGGTGAATCGAGTCAGTTTGCAGAAGTGAAAGCCATTCAGCTGGCTTTAGACATTGCTGAACGAGAAAAATGGCCAGTTCTCTATCTCTACACCGATTCATGGATGGTAGCAAATGCCCTGTGGGGATGGTTACAGCAATGGAAGCAAAACAACTGGCAGCGTAGGGGCAAACCCATCTGGGCTGCTGCATTGTGGCAAGATATTGCTGCTCGGGTAGAGAACCTGGCTGTGAAAGTACGCCACGTAGATGCTCATGTGCCCAAGAATCGGGCTACTGAAGAACATCAAAACAACCAGCAGGTGGATCAGGCTGCTAAGATTGAAGTAGCTCAGGTGGACTTGGATTGGCAGCATAAAGGTGAATTATTTATAGCCCGATGGGCCCATGACACCTCAGGCCATCAAGGTAGAGACGCAACATACAGATGGGCTCGTGATCGAGGGGTGGACTTGACCATGGATGCTATAGCACAGGTTATTCATGACTGTGAAACATGTGCTGCAATCAAGCAAGCCAAACGGTCAAAGCCTCTTTGGTATGGAGGACGATGGCTGAAATATAAATATGGAGAGGCCTGGCAGATTGATTACATCACACTCCCTCAAACTCGCAATGGCAAGCGCCACGTACTTACAATGGTGGAAGCAACCACCGGATGGCTGGAAACATATCCTGTGCCTCATGCCACTGCCCGGAACACCATCCTGGGCCTTGAAAAGCAAGTCCTATGGCGACATGGCACCCCAGAAAGAATAGAATCAGACAATGGGACTCACTTCCGAAACAACCTTATAGACACTTGGGCCAAAGAACATGGTATTGAATGGGTGTATCACATCCCCTATCATGCACCAGCCTCCGGGAAAGTTGAACGATACAATGGCCTGTTAAAGACTACCTTGAAAGCAATGGGCGCTGGGACGTTCAAAAACTGGGATACGCATTTGGCAAAGGCCACCTGGTTAGTCAATACTAGGGGATCTACCAACCGAGCTGGACCTGCCCAATCAAACCTGTTACGTACTGTAGATGGGGATAAAGTTCCTGTAGTGCATGTAAAAAATATGCTGGGTAAAACAGTCTGGGCTACTCCTGCCTCAGGAAAAGGCAAACCTATTCGTGGAATTGTTTTCGCTCAGGGACCTGGATACACTTGGTGGGTGATGCAAAAGAACGGAGAGGTCCGATGTGTACCTCAAGGAGATTTAATACTGGGTGAGAATAGCCCATGAACTGAATTGTACCATGTTAAATAGTATATTATACTGTATGTTATCACTACCATGATTACTATAGGTGACTAATTAGAATGTATGGAAAAGAGTGTAACCTGAGCATGACATAAATGGTATGGAATAAGGGGTGGATAGATGTCCTGGTTTCAGTTAGCACAGAATTAATTTTCTTCCTAGTAGCTGGTGGAATGCTGTGTTTTGGCTTAGGATGAGAAGAGTGCTGATAACACCCCGATGCTTTAATTGTTGCAGAGCAGTGCTTATACTAAGCCAAGGACATCTTAGCCTTTTGCTCTGTCCTGCCAACGGGCAGGCTGGGGGTGCAGTAAGAGCTGGGAGGGGACAGACCCAGGACAGGTGACCCAAACTAGCCAAAGGGGTATTCCATACCATCTGACGTCATGCTAAACAATATATAGGGGTGGCTAGCTGGGGGGAGGGGGCCGGACTGCTCGGGGTTAGGCTGGGCATCGGTCAGCGAGTGGTGAGCAATTGCATTGTGCATCACTTGTTTGTACATATTATTATTATTTTCCCTATTATCACCATATTATTATTATTGTTATTATTGTTATTATTATTTTGTTATTATTATTTTCCTGTCTTATTAAACTGTCTTTATCTCAACTCACGGGCTTCACTTTCCATTTCTCTCCCCCGTCCCAGAGAGGGAGGGGGGAGGGTGAGCGAACGGCTGCGTGGTGTTTAGCTGCCGGCCGGGTTAAACCACGACAGCTATATATTACTGAGCTACTAATATATTACTGAGCTATATTAGTAATAGCTCAGTAATAGCTTATTAATTAGCAATAGCTCATTAGTAATGTTGGTGCTGAAATTCTCCTGAATGAAGTAGTAGCTACCTTTGATGATGTATCTGTATTTAAACATATGAATTGTAATGTTGTTCTTAGTTTCTGAAAATCTCAGGGAAAAAAAAGAAAAAAAGATTGAACAAGCTTTTTTTAAAAAAGCTATTATATCTAAACTATTGGATGTTTAAAATGTTTAACTTCGTTTTTTTTTTTTTTTTTTTTTTGCATTTAACCAAATAATTTTTCAGAATATTGAATATCTCAGAATTGCACAAGGTCATTCAAATAACTGTTGTGACTTTCAAGTTGTTTTGGTGAGAATAATTTTGAGGAATCCAAGTAGGTGGTATGCAGAGGCTTAGATTAAGTGCTGGTAACATTCATTAGAAAATTATTATGTTCTTTATTAGACGAGCTGATACAATTAGGAGAAGCAGTCAAGTTTTTTTTTTTTTTTTTTTTTTTTTTTTTTTAGGCGAGTAGCTGAAGCAGTAGCAGAAGTTGTCTCAGAAGCAAGAGCAATCTTCAAACTTCTCAACTGTTTTTAATTTTTGGAGTGGTTCTTGCTACTTTGGACTGGAAACTGAGCTTGTGTTTCCAAGAACTCCTTGAACACTTTTTTTTTTTTTTTTCCTTAGTGAAATAGTTACTTTGCAAAGACTACAGAAACATTAGAGCACATAGAAGGACAAAGCTCAGCCATTTGAAAATGCATTGAAACAGAAGTGCGCTTTATTTGGACTGGGTAAATGATTTCTATTATCAAAGAGTGGGAACACCAGATTTCCTCACAAAGTCTGTCACGCTTATTATGCTGTGATGGCTACAGCAACAGTACTGCTACAACATGGAAGCCAGAGTGATGCTCGCTGCTGTTCCTTACTCATGACTTTGGTGGGCTTCAAGTACTTTCTCTGAAGTCACAAAATGCAAGTGACTTTAAATAGTGATATTTGGAAAACAGGCTGCTTTGAAATTACAGTACATGTTTACTAAGGAATCATCAGCTTAATATTTTAAGGCAGAATCAGAAGGAAGACTGTTACTTCCATGACCCTGTGATGAATATTGCTTCTTAATAGAAGAGACTGAGAAGTTGAGATCCCCTACTATAGAACATCGAGTAGCTTTGCTCAGCATGTTTAGCACAAGTAAAAATATCGTATTTCTTTATGCTGTCTGAAGGATTAAACAGAATTCTTCAGAGAACTGTCACCCAGTGTAACACCCAGCAGAATTTCATAGTGATTAGAGGTTAAAAAATAAATAAATAAATTTGATCGTAAAAATACATATATGGCAACCTATAAAGTCCTGGAGCAGTGTGTTCAGGAAACATCAATCAGATGCTGTTCTCTAAATACCATACGTATCAACCGTACCAACTTGTAAGAGCTGCTTTAGGAAAAGGATAATTGCTACATGGTCAGTATGTGCATCTATACTTTATAAAGAATAGCTAAAACTATACCACAATAGTATAGCCACCGTGGTGCCACCTCTGTGCTTTTACTTAAACCATTCCATCATTTCTCTCCAGCAATGCGAAGTTAGAAAAAAAAAAAAAATCTCATCAGGTAATAGTTACTTTGCAAAGACTACAGAAGCATTAGAGCACAAAGAAGGACAAAGCTCAGCCATTTGAAAATGCACTGAAACAGAAGTGCACTTTATTGGGACTGGGTAAATGATTTCTATTATGCAAATAGAGATAGTAATTAAATAAGGACTGTATATCAAATTAATAGAGGAGCACAGAAAAAATGGAATTTCAGGAGCAGTATAAATATAATTTGCAAAGATACACAGATCATTTAAAAAATATGTAAAAACAAATCTCTTATGGATCACTAAACAAGAAAAGCTGTGTTATCATGGTGACACAAAAGCAAATCTGTTCTACTTGATTTTTTTCCAGGCAAGGGGAACTAGAAGAATAAAGTGACGCAGGCAAATGCCACATGCATAGATGTGAAAATGGATGATGAGTTACAGTTATTAGAATACAAAACAAAAAAAAGAGCAACAAGAGGAGAAAAACTAGTGGAGATGGTCAAAAACTAGTAGGGTGAAATACCAGATTGTGTGGCAAATATTCAAGTGATAGCTGATCAGATGGAATGTGGCATTAGGTTTATTCAAAACAATCAGTGAAGATCTTGTTAAACAAGTTTGATATAAAAACAAACATTTTGGAATGCTACCTTTGAATTAATTGCTAATACATTAAAGAAGCCAGTCCCTAGGTTACAAATGGCAATGATCTGGGGAAGGCTTTCAAATCAGGTCATTACACATACATTTAATGGTTTATTAATAATATGAATAGATATTTTGGGCTGAAAAACTTTCTCATTTCAAAGGGATGAGAATAAATATCAGTTTAGACACTTCTGTTCTTTTGAAAAATAGGTAAAGACTTGAAAAATTCTTTGGTCATTGTACAACAGGATACTGGATATAGCCACACTATAAACACAAAAGTGAGTCTATGGGAATGGGTTAGTGCCTGGGAAAGCAGCCTACAAACACACACACACTGGTGACACTCAAGCAATCTTGTTTTATCCTGAAATCTAACTGAATGTTTTGCTGCTGGCAGTCTTTCATGTTTGCTTATTGTTAAAATACATGCTTGAGCTGCATAGAAGCTGATTGCAGTGCTTCTTGATTCTTCAGAACTTGTGGTTATGGTTTCCTAAGCAATATAAATTGCCAGATTTTTTTCCCTTAGCAAATTGTTTTATCCAACTCTATCAGTTAGTATGAATTATATGACTTTTTGTTCGTTTTTTGCTTGGCTCATTTACATGCTCCTGTAACATGGATTAATTTTCTGTGCTGCAGTTTGCTTTGTGCTTAGAACAATTGATATCGGAATCAGATTCCCAGGTCTAGATCTCTTTTCACATGACTCTCCAAATTCAAATCTGTCTCCAGATTTCCCAACTTTCCTAGCAAAATCCAATATGTTAATAAGGTGTTGTAGTTTTAGGATACCCGTATTAAGAAAGCATAGACTTAGATTTCCTAAAGCCCAAGCCTTCCTTATGTGGACTTCCCTAGTAGTTCCTTGAGGGTATGATTAATTACCTAAAAATGATTCTTGGACTGTGCAGTATGTTTAGAATAACAAAACATAAAGCAGAATCCCAAGCAGTGTTCCTTGATGACTTTCATTCCTGCTACAAATTCCCAGATGTTTACAGGAAAATCTCATGGCTCTAAATCCCTTGAGATGATTGTCAGTCCTAGAAGGAAATAAAACATGTAGAATTTGTAAGTATTTATTCTGAAATATACTAAGATATTGTATTTTAATGGAGCTCATGTGTTTGATGCTATCCCTTCTCAATGCGTATAGTTAACTTGAAACTTTTAGGAAATGAAATGTTAGTAAAAGTAAGGCTGAGGTAAACTGCTTTTAGTGGGCTGAAATAACAATGACTTGATCATGAGTGTAGAAGAAAGTATGTCTGACTCCTGCAGCCTTAAATGGAGTATTTTCCTGAGCCTGAATTGTGGGATCACAGGCAATTCTATACCTGAAAATATCAGAGCAAGGAGGTAGAGTGGAGGAGATAGAAAAGGACTGGTTTATACAGAAGATGAGAGGAACTTCAGCACCATTTCTCTCCGTTCTGTTCTACTTTAGGGATAAAGTTGTAAAGCCAGAGTTACAAATATAAATATAAAGGTTACAAATACTGTCTAGCTACAAAAGCCAGTTATTGTTTTTATTCTTTCTTTTTGTACTTTGTGCCTTTGAGGAATTAGCGTTTAATTCAGAAGACTTTGTTCCTGTGTTGCTGCAAGTTTATGTTGTCCTGGACTTGGTAAGCAGGCCAGAGCCAAATGACACCAATACAGGAGTGAATGCTGGGAATCAGGAGATCAAATAGATTCGTCACAGGAATGGCTGGATCTCTTGATTTGACTTAGAAGTGAGGTATTAGAAGTCAGATGCATTAAGTATGCATTTAAAAGGGAATGAATGGAGTCTCTAGTGCAGCTCGCTTGGCAGTCACAAGAATGTAATTATAATGGCTTTTTAGTAGGGTGGAAATATCCAATTTCCCCAAAGACCAATCTGTCTTAGCAATGCAGACTTTCTGACCTCACAGTCTAATGCTTACTTCACAAGATGCCTCATTTCTTCTTATGTAATGAATTGGAAATAACATTGTTTCAGAGCACAAAATGCAAGTACTGCTTCATTAGACAAAACAATTCTTCAGGAGCTTGCTAAACAGAAGAAGAGAGAAAACTGGCCCTGCAGTCTACCCATGGACTTAAAATTTTAAGTATTAGATAATTGTAGAGAAGATAATTAAACATATTACCCAGCACTGAGATAATCCGGAGAAAATTGGCTAAAATGACCACACAGACCCTTTACAAATGAAATAGAAACTGAAAGGATTGACAGTGGCAAATATCAGTGTTTTGGAAAAGAAAAGCATCCCTGAAGGAGAATATGGCTTATCAGATGTTGAAGGACAGATGATAAACCCCATATTACTTACAGCCATTAGTTATGCCAAAGGCATATGAACTGCAATGCAACTGTAACACGGTTTGCTGTTTCATGCATTGTGCATGTAACTATTAGGATAAAAGCCTTCCAGCATTCTGCATGGACAGTTACATTAATGCACAAAGTCAGTCTTCAGTAATTTTGAAGAAACTAAGAAAATTCACAGGCTGTATTTGTACTTCAGTTTTAGCCTTCTGGGTCTGGGACACAGTCTGCCATCTATTGTAAAAGGGGAAAAAATATACTACGTAGGCAAAGACTTACAAGATTACATGAAAAACAGGGAAGAAGGAAAACAGAGCTATCCCAATAAAATAGCAAATTAAAATGGAAGGAAATGTATGCAGTAACAGAATAACCTGAGATTTAATGGATAATTCCCTCTTTTCAGCTAGAGGCAGTCAGGGTAAAGAAACAAGAGAGGCAGTAGGTGTATGGGCTTAGAGCAATTGGTGGAATGTAATTATGGAAAGCCAAATGAGGTAATATTCTTTATTCGTTATTATAGTGACCCTTTTTAAAAAGATTTTTCCTCAGTCTGGCATAATATTCCCACTAGGTAATATATTAACAATCTACGAAAAGAAAACTACTGTAGCTGAAAACTGAACCCTTTCACATTGAGGCAGAATGAAACAGATGAGTAAGAACTGGGGCTGACATAATTCAAGAAACAGACACCTTCTGGTTTGTTTGGATGCTTTGGGACTCTCAGGCTGTCCTGAGCCGGCTGAGGAAGGATGTCTCTGCATGAAGAGGTCTCTAGGCTATAATAATGTGACTCTTTTGCTCACTGTTTTCCTGGACCTCTAAGATGATCATTTGTTGGTGTTGTGTGCTTCAGTCAGCTCTGATTTATGTTATGACAAGCAGGTTCTCCTGGCAACACCAAGACTTCAGCAGTGCAAGTGATTTATTATTATGTTAGTCCTCCTCCTCTGGTCTTTTATTGGATATGTGTCAATGGTTCGTGAAAAAGCTGTAATCTTTAGGAAACTGCAGCGCAAATGCCAGGTTCTAGTGCTAAAATACAGTTTAGAAGGAAAAGGAACAGTGTTACCATTTCTTCTGAGTTCCTTATCAATAGTAAAGGAGTGTGCATGTGTCACTAAAAAGTCTTGTGTATAGTGTTGTTTTTTGATGTTTTTTATTCCATGCATAAAACAAACAACCCAAGTTAGATTTAGTTTTACTGAAGCATAAATTTAAATGTGAATAACATTTCCTACAACCAGTACCCAGTGAAACCTCTTTCACTCCTACGAAAAACTGGGGAGAGTTTCCTGCTACAAGTTGACTGTATTTCAAGAATCAAATTATGGCAGAAAACCTCTTATTTCACCATACAGAGCCATGACTATTATTGCTTTTTTTTTTTTTTTTTTTTTTTTTCCCTGCTTGTGATACAGTCTTTGATATCTTCTAATTAACAGAATATGCTCAAGAATGTGAAATACAAATTCTGCCTCTGCTCATAAACATAAATTATGGGTTACTCACAGGAACTGAAAAGAATACTTAGAATTGAGGAAACTGCGTATGGAACTTCCCAAAGCGTTTTGTAAAACACAATATGAATTCCTAAAAATATAGGACATTATTATCATCACTCAATACATTGGTATTTCAACGTCACATGATCAAATAACATTGGTTTCAAAGATATGTGCTTGTGTTTAGTGAAACAGAAGCACTGAGGTAGACCTTTCCAGGCACATGTGTTTCCTGTGCTGTGCAGGTGAGAAGAGCACTTCCAGAGGGCAGCAACACCCCAACTTCTTGCCCTAGACCTTCCACGGTGCCGTAAGAGGGAGGATGCATCTGTGAGAGTGGCTGAGGTTGTTTTAATACAAGTAGCATCATATCAATTGAAATATAAGTGCTCTAAGAAACTGTTGTGGGAAACAAATGGAGAGTCACTACTGTATTTAAAATAGAGTCATAGGATAAAGTATAACTATAAATATGGTATATCTTCTTTTATAATTCAGGCAACACTAATGAAGAAAATAATGAACTGGAAGTAACTTAAAGCCTAAAGGGAGCACAGGGTGTGCCAGCTGTGTGTTCAGAATAAAGTTTGTGAACTTCAGGCCACACACAATTTACAGCCCTGACTGCATGACTGTTTTTCCTCTCTCTTCCATAGCACCAGCTTTTAGATCTGCTCATTCCCAGTGGCACATTCCGTCACATACCCCAGTGCATAGTTACAAGTTGCAAGTGACAACTCTGTAACTCCTAGATGATAAATTCCATCAGGTGATTTCAGAGACTTCAGAGCAAAAGGAAAGATCTGCATGGCCTGAAGTCTTTGTTACTTTGAGGCAGATTTGCTCATTTCCAATTTAAGGAAAAAGGTCTTATGACAGCCTCTGTCAGCATAAAGCACTCAAAGATAATTCAGTTCAGTTGTGTTTCTAGGATGATGCAGGGCTCAGAGTTTGAGAGAATGTACCTCAAAAAGTCAAATAGAAAGACTGTATTATCGTAGTATATGTAAGTTAGCCATGCCTCTTAGCTTCTCGTCAAACCAGTTGTTACATTTTTATCCCTTTAAGACTTTCTGGTTTGTGTTCATCTTTTCTTTGTGTTTGCATGTGTGCTCAGGCTATGAGCTGCAGAGATGGCATAATGAAGGTTAATGGAGCTCTCAGATTCATGTAACTCATATGAATTAGAAATAACTACTAAAACAGAGAAGGCTCAACAAAATCAATTCTAAAAATACTTCATGCAGAGTTCATAATGGACTAAATAACACTTCTAAACAGCTGCATTGTGATTTTGCCAAACTGAGATAAAATAAATGCCAAAGAAGTGTCAGAGTGAACAAAGGAAGGATTCCTCCTGTTTCCCTTTACAAATATTTTTTCCACATTACTCCTTTAGTTGTCAGAGATGGAGTAAGAATAGAAACAGGAAGAAACACTCAAATCCAAGCAGCTCTGGATGATTCCCCCCTTCCTCCAGTTGATAAAGGAATATATATTCCTGAAAACTCTCATCTGAAATCAAACAGTATTCTCTTCCTTATTTTGTTAAACACTGCAAGCATTAAAAACTCAGCCTTATATTATGAAATCAGCTATGTGCCTGCTGAAGGAAATAAGGAAGAATGAGTCCTGTTCTTCCCACAGAGAGCTATACAGAATTACAGAGCAGGGAGGGATTCAAGAACAGATATAGCTTTGCCTTTTCTCTCCCCAAGATACCTGCCCTTGCAGATGAGCCAGTGTGACAAGAATAATAAATTTTCTTATCACTAATAGCTATAATTAATGCCATTGAAAGGAAAGGGGGAAACAATTATTTCTTTGTGCTGTTCATGTAATAGTAACACAACGTAATGCTCATTAAGAACTGCATCCTGACAGTGTAATTTAGATATAGATGACCTATATAGTTTCCAAAGGCTTAATCTTATAATGACAGGAAGAGTGCTCTTAGATCATCCGGAAATGAATTGTGCCCTACACACTAGAAAAGCTTGAAGGGTTTGGAACACAAATTTCATTAAGGATAAGGGATCAATTTGTGCCACTTGGAAAATAATTCTACTGCACTTTCAACTTCTCAGGTTCAGTCAGTAAGGAGCAGACTAATTTTACAGTAGGATTTCATGATACACATGCTGTGGGAACTCCAGGGAGGTGGAAGCTGGCCCAGCAGCTCAGTTAATGAGCCAGCCTCCCCAGTGCCATGGGATTTCCTCAAAGGGACTCCACAGAGCTACTGCATATAGGTTACTTGTAGGTTATCCAATCTCAGGTTCTTTGGTCAGCAAAATTTTACATGTAATTCACAGAAAGACATGAAGCATTTAAGTCCAGAATAAGTTGGACTGAACTCTTATCATTTCATTGACTTTCACTTTCAAATTGCTCCTTAATTTCTCTTTGGTAGTAATAATAATTTTAATTTAAATATCAACTTTAACCTAAGGATGTCATAGTATTTCAAAATGGTCAGTCCAGCCTAGGCCCTCCCCCCCCCCCCCCCAAAAAAAAGAAAAAAGGCAGTTCTAAAAGCCTCCAATATGACATGAACATTGTGACAATGTGTTCTTGTCATGGGGATGGAGCTACAGTTCAATTCCTGAAGCATGGGAGTGACTGCAATAGTGATAGAACTAACGTCAAGTTTGTTGGTTGTACTGGAGTACTCCTGTGATGAAATCTAGCCCATAAGCTGTAGGTTTGGGATAGAAGGAGTGCCCTAAACATGATAAAAATGTATGCTCTGTGTGACTCTCAGCATGTCTATACACTGCTTCATAGTGTATGAAGAATATATGGGCACGTGTGAGACAACATCACCTAAATGCGCTTTGTTTCTAAATTATGCAAACACTAGGCACTAAGTGATACCATTACCTTATTAAATGTGGTAAAGGCAGTCAGATATTAATAATGTGAAACAATTGTTATGGAGAGCTAAATCTCTAAACTCTTATTCAGTTAAGGATTGAGGATTTTGCTCCATATTGTCTCTCACTAAATGTACTTTCTTGACTGCAAGTGTGCCTGGTAGGAGAAATGGTGTTGCCTGTCACTGTGTAGAGAGACAAAAGATCCCATTCCATTTTTCTCATCCTGCTATTGCACTGTTCTCCAAATAGTCTTTGAAAATTGAGCTGAGGAAAAAAAAAGATATGAATTCAAAACCACCATATTTGTATTTCATGGATTTTCAGTCCTAGTGTTAGCAGATAGGGAAACAGTGCCTGCATGATAACTGACAGAAAAAAAGGAAGAGCAAAATCTTCAGTATCAATGAGCCTAGCATTGTAGGCTTTTCTGTGTATGAAACACAACTCTGAGCTTACCTTAAGGTGATCATCAGTGGTGCCTCTGAGTATTAAATGAATGCAGATTATGTAAGTTCATCTGTCTTTAAAAACAGAGCCCTGCTGTGTCTTTAGCTATTCGGGAGCAAACCTGAGAGCTGTCATCAGAATACTGCCTTGTTTACACACCCGTTTATGGGATGTTAGAATTTTGTTCTCTTGGACATTTCTTTTGCTTGTTGGCTCACCAGATACACAGAATGAAAACGCTCTGGGTGATTTATCCTTTCCAAAGCATAACAATTCTGTTTACTGTCTAGGGAAAGAAAATCTTTATACATGTCTGGTCAGCTCAGAGCAACCTGTAATAATGGACAACTGTTTGTCACAAATGGTAGCATTGTTTTCTTTGTTAAAAATCTTTCAAGCAGAAGAGAAAAGATGATCAAGAATTTTGCCGCACATGAAACAGTCAGACTGCTCTTTAGTGCTAGAATGGGTGACAGAAATGCCTCCCAGAACATCGTTTTATTTCAGTGTAGCATTACTTTACTGAGGAGAAGGGAATGTGGGCTGGGAGGTTAAATGGTGGCCTGATTCTGTACCATTCCCTGAGCTTTTTAGTGATGGGTAGGTGTCATTCCAGGTATAACCAGTAATTACTGGCTTGGGGATGGCAGGATCACCTTAGGACTTGGTAGCACCACAAAATTATGGCAGAGGTTGGTTAGGGTCAGACCCTCAACTGGTACAATTCTGCCTGCCTGACTGCTAACAGTGCTTTTGGGCTGGAGCACCTTCCAGCTAGAAGCAGAGGCCAGAGAGAAGATAATTTTATGTTATTCTCTTGTACCACATACAACCTGAATGGCCAAAGCAAAAGGGCTTATCAGAAGGGTTACAGCTTCTGGCATCCTTAGTAAAATTCTGGTCTGTTCTTGGAAATATCCAAAGTCACAGAACGATCCAAGCAATATGCTGTCTGCATTGATCTGCTGTGCCTGGCTCCTTCCCTTAGGGCACAGTCACTTCATCTGGTGTTAATGAAGGAATTAATTTCCATTCTCCCTTTCCTGCAGCACTCATATGTTGGCTTTTACAGTTCTCAGTGTAAGAGGGCTTCCCCCTCAGTCCCCCTTTTGAATCTTCAGAAATCCCAGAGCAAAAGTAACTAAGCAATCTGAAGTTTGAGAAACTTTCAAAAAGTTTTATTTTTTCAGGCACTAAAAGAAAAAGAGCTCTGAAATAGGAAAATAAAATCATTCTTTCCCCCAAGGACTTGCTTTGGAGTGCAGTGTGATTGTATTTTTCTGATACAATGTCTTTATAACTTTCCAGCATAAATAAATAAAAGCTGTAAAACAGCTCAGGCCTTTGCCTCCCTTGGGTAAACAGAACTTTTAGAATCAGATGCCTGTCTGATGTTCTGTGGTCATAAGTCAATCCCTGGTCTTTGCCTCTATTTGCCTGCTGCAGTGCAGATACTGTTTGCAACTATCGATCCTTGAGCAGAAACATTGGCCTAGGTGTTCTAATGCTTTTCAACTGTACCTCAGACTAACTTAACTCCAACGCACGCCTTTTGTAGCTACAGAACAAGGAAACTTATGACTTTGAAATTGTGCTATATGCATCCCCCATGGATCCCAAAATAACAGTCTTCTTTACACTTTCTCATATGGAAGTTATCTGTAGTTTATTCTGCCTACTGTAGGATTTCCTCAGGAGGAAAAAGAAATTGGACAGACACAGAAGAGGATGGGTTAACATCTCCCAGGAACATGATTAAAGATTTGGTTCAAGTTCTTTTAGCTTAAAGATTGAGTTCAAGACAAATCTACACACTGTATCCATTCATAATTATATATTCACTTACATATCCTATATAATAGTTATATAATAATATTACATATAATAATAATACATAAATATATGTTATATAGTAAGTCCATGGTATGGTATTTGTTTCCTAGATGGATGAGAAAACATAGAAGTTGCCTTCTTGCTTTTCTGCGAGTACTGAAGCTCACAACTTTGAAATTGTATGTATACATATTTTAGTGAAAATCTAGTAGAAAAATGGTCTTGAAATAAACAAAATGAGTAAGATATAAAATAAGTAAGAATTTTATATATATATATATATATGTATTATATATATATATTTTGTAAATATTGGTGGTATTAAGGTATTACCTTAATGTTTCCTTAAGTCAGTGCAATGTGAGAGAATACTAAGACTTAGAAATGCTATTTCATGTCTTGGTAGCAGCAAAGAAAATGCCATTTCATCTTAAAGTAGTGTTTTCATTTATGGCAACACCTAATGAGACTTTTTTCCTTCTGTTCATGAATATCCAGCTATCTATCTGTATAGACACTTCATTCAAAGATCTATATAATTACAGAAGAAAAAAATAAGCAAATAAAAGTGAAAAAAAAATAAATTTAAGCAGCTAATTATTTCCACTTATCCTTGTAAACGTATTTATGTAATTGTGCACATTATTTAAAGGTTTGAATAAATGACTTCAAAGTCTATTGTGGCATGAAAGTAGAAAAGTAGCAGGAAAGAACATTTTTCTCCTTGTTGCAAGGTACTTTAAAGTGATGGCTAAAGAGAATGATAAAAACTTGGGAGCAGCTGTAAATCATACTGTGTAAGATTGTATTTCAAATAGATTGTAGCTTGTTCCTTGCTTTGTTTGTTTTTTGACACACTTCTCAGATATATTTTGAAGAAAAAGCAGTTACCCCTTACTCGTTCACTCTTTCCTGCCACTGAATAGTACTTGATATTTTCCTGCAAGGTTTCAGTGACTGTACCTTTTCTATCCCTTTTTATCCTCGAGTCTACGCAATGAGTCAGAGACCCCTTGCCTATTTTCTCTGCTGTCTTCCATAATGGTATGGAAATACTTTTTAGCAAGAACTTTAGGAGAATACATTTCCCTTCCCAGCAGTGAGTAAAAACAGATATTGCTTTGTAAGTGTTACTTAAGTGATACTTACAGGTTCTGATTTTGAAACGTTAGATAGTGGAATGAGAGAGAGGTAATTGTTTCCACATAAACTTTGGGTGGTTCCGCTACAAACAGTAGTAGGGAATATTGAGTATTTATACTCAATACCTGAGTATGAATAACTGGGAAATAAAAATTGCAGTAGTAGAAGTGTTGTTGTATCATAGGCTTCTAAGAAGTGCTGAGAAACACACTGCCAGCAGAGTTAAAAATAGACTGCACTATATACTCAAAATAAATATAAAGATACTGTGATCTAAACAATTTAACAAAATTAGCTTCCTTTTTAACTAGAGTCAATCTAAACATAGAGTACTATTTTCAGCAACATTTCCATAAATAGTTCCTGATGTGTAGCTTCTATGAATAATTCACAAATCTGAATACTAAAGTTTGAGTTACTCTGGGTTGATAAGCCATAAAATGTATTGATATTTCTTTAATGAGCAGGCAAAACTGTACATATGCAAGTACAAATTATAAACTCGTTGTCAAAAATATTTTACAATATTCACATAACGTTCTCCTCTGTCATTAATTTTGCTTGCTAAAAAAGGAGCACAAATATTTTTAAGCTATGCTTGTTTAAAACTGGAATGAGTATTTGTGGAAGATTTTATTTCTGGTTTTCTTCCTATCTACTGTGGACACTGCATTAGGAAAGGAAAACATTGAATCACTTCATCTTGTTCATCCTCATTTTCTTTTATAGGCATCTTGCACTGATGTGCTCGTCCAGTCGGAGATCATCTTTGATGGGCATGGGCTGGCTGACTAGTAATAGACACAGTAACATATTCTAACTCAAGATTGATTGATCTGGAAGTGAGAAGTGAACCTAGCTTTGCTGCTGTGGCTATTTGCTGGCCAAACAGTAATGTATTTTTAAATTAAATAAATCCCAGTTCCAATTTACTTTGGTACTGTATAGACCTATTTTTAATATGCTCTTTTATTAATAGATGAGTACCTTTATGAAAGACAAAACAGTCCTGAAGATATGTTTTTTCAGATACTTAAAATTTCAGTGTTTCCAGCAGAATTATTTACTTTAATCTCACACTATGTCATTTGGCAGGACTATTCTTTCCACTGTTCAGTGTACTTAGTGCCTTTTTCACAGTGTGCCCACTGTTCAGAACAGTGTGCTAACTTATACCTGCCATCCTTCTTCCCATCACCAGCTATCACTGCATCACAGCCTGCTATTTAAGATTGATCTTGTAGTCTGCCCTATAGGATAGTCAGATATCTCATATATTTGGCATTTATAATGCAGGCATTGTTCCAACAACATGCTTCAGAAGAAAAAATTTCTATGTGCCATGTGACAACTGAAGTAGCAAAGAAGTGTTTGAATGCATTTTTCTGCTAAACTGACTTCCTAAGCTTGGGTTTTTGAGAGTGCTTGCAAGCTGTGAGCCTTGGGTATGTGCTATGGCTACAATGCCACATTGGACCAGTTACGGGCATTTCATCAGGCTGCCCTTGGACCTTGGTTTCAGTGGGTGACAAACCTGAGGGGAGCTGCAAAGATGTCTCACTGCTCACAGGCCAGGTCGTCTCTGACTGATCAATGAACAAGTCAATCCTTTGGTGGAACCCTAAGCACTATTTAAAATAATCAAGGAGATTATTTAAGACATTTGTTAAGCTCGTGTTTAAACGGGTGGTGGTAGGTATGCTGATCATAAGTTCCTCCTCCTACGGTCACTGCTATTTTAAGCAGGCTTGTGTTAAAGCATGGCCTCCTCACAGCAACAAATATATATATTGGGGGCAGCGATACCCCGCCTGTCATGAGACATTTTAGTTTAACTGATATTAATTGGAGTAACAGTTTCAGAGTTTGGATACATGCCCTTGCAAGGATAGCTGAATGTCCTTCCAGTCCAAGGAACAAGTTATCAGATCAGTCTGTTTTGTCCTTTTTAAGTAAAATTAGACAAGTATGGTGCATGAACCAGAATCAACATGAATTCTTGACATCTTGGGATGTCTTTCTTAGCTGCACTTACATGTAGCTCAGAAGATTTGGTTTTAATTTTTATTAAAATAAATTTATTAAATAAATTAAGCACATTAAGTGACTTGGAGACAACTGGAGGAATTTGTCAAAACTTAACAAAATGCTTAGGGGTCTCCTAAAACTGAAAAAGATCCAAAAGATTCCTGGAAAATGAGGCCATCCTTTGAAGGCAACTGAATATAGCAGAAGCAAATGCTTAGCAGCTAAAAGGGCTTATAAGGAACACGGCTGGTCAGAAAATATCCCGATTGCAAACAAGGAGTATAACAGCATTCTGAAAGGTGAAGAAAGGAGAAAACTAAGGGCTTTGGTATGAAATTAACTAATAATAGCATATTTTGCACAGAAGAAGAAGAAAAAAAAAGATAGAAAAGAAGGATATCACTTGTAGTAGTAGTTTACATTCCTAAAAACTATGAATGTTTGGGAAACCAAAGGTGAGATGATATGGCAAGTCTTCAGAACCTGAACTGAAATACACGACAATGGATAAGAAAACAATGATATTTTAACAAGAAAAATATTGCCTAAGAGACTAATTTCTGGAGAGAGCGAAAATAATTAGCAAGTGAAAAGATAACATTAGTGCTTAAGAGTTAGGGTCAATTAAAACAGTCAAATCACACAGTGCAAATGTTTTATGTCCAAGAATACTAATGAGAAGGAGAAAGTAAGCATTAGACAATACTTAATTGCATGTGCTTCAGGAAAATCCCCAAAGAGAAAAAAAATGACTGTTTCTATTTAACAGAAGAATTGGGCAGTTAGGTCATATCAGGATTTTATCTTATTTTTTATTTATTATTATTATTATTATTATTATTATTATTATTATTATTATTATTATTATTATTAATAATAATAATAATAATAATAATAATAATAATTTTAATTTATTTTTATTTTTTATTATCTACCACTATTGTTACATTCATTTGGAAACCGATTTGTGGAAGCATTTGAGAAAACATTAACTGGTTGTTCATTTCCACTGTATGGAGATGAACTCAGTAACTTAACCTGCTTAACCTTACGTCTTCATTTCTGCAGCATCCAGCCTCTCATAGGAACATGGTCAGCTAGAGCAGGTTGCTCAGGGCTCTGTCCAGTCAGGATGGACATCTTCAAGGATGGTGACTCCACAGCCTTCCTGGACAGCCTGTTCCAGTATTTGATCACCCTCACAAATAAAAAGGAAATATTTTTTTGATGGAGCACCAGACTGAATTTAAAGTGTAGCTGCTGAAAGGCATGTTAAACATCATACCCATGGGTATTAAAAAGGAACAAGGTTTATCCCTCAGATACTAGCCAGGAGATGGATTCCAAGTCTTAATACTGATTTCCTACTTCTGGTGTGTGTCAGAATTATCTTCTATTGAATGAGTCAGAATGTTCAGTAAGAAATCTAAGATCTTTTTTTTAGCTCAAGATTTTATAGGAATGTTAGTAAAAAAAGGGAGTTTTCAAAGTTGAATGAATCATTCAAAATTGTTTAGAAATAAACATATAGAGATATAGCTTCAACTGCATACTCCTAAATAAATCTCATTTCTAAATGGAAGAGAGCTATAAGCAAGAGCAATTTATTTTATTTTTGACAGTCACCTGTGGATATAATCTGAATACCAGTAGCATCTGGTAATTTTTTTCTTCTGTATACACAACAGAGGTGAACCTTACCATTAGCGTAGCTTTCTGACTTGTCAAATCTAAAGCTTAGTAAATCCGAATACTACAGCTACTGCCAGTATTACATCAAGATCCTTCTTTCATTTCCCCCAAAAGTTCAAGGCTCTCACTATTGCCTAGTTGCTTCTTGTACAGTGGTTGTATCAGAGACTTCTGCAGGGGTTTCTTTTTGCCCAGTGCAGAATTCCACAAACTATTTCCTGGTGACACCCACAAAAGCAAAGTTACTGGTCTGAAAGCACGTTGAGTAACTGCTGTTCAATATAAATCAGTTACCAGAATAGCAACGATGCCCAAACTGAATAAAGTGAATATAACGTTGTAACTGACACTTTGAACAAGGTTTTTTGTGTATCTGAATAATAGACACTGATTTAAAAAGTAAATCAATGTGTGTATTAGGAAGGGTAATTCAAAAGAAAAGTATGTTGAATGATGCTGATTCCATAGGACATGTAATTTTACCTAGAAGCCAACAACCACAATTTTGAACATTCTTTGAACAATGAAACTTATATTTTAAAATAATTCCTTGGCTAAGCTGAGGTGTCAGACTCAACTCTATTTTGCAGAAATCTTTTCTCCGAATAAGGTGTTTCCAACAAGCTCTCCATTTGTTGTCAGTTTGAGGACTATTTGTGCAGGGAGTGTTGTAAATAATGCACAAGGTCACAGTTCTCCAGGAATGTCAAAGCTTAGCAGTTCTGATTTTGTTGACTTTTTTTTTTTTTTTTTTTGCCATTCATTTCTGCAGTAATCTTAATGATAGACTAATGTGATTATTACTTAATAACATTTTTTTCTTTATTAATTTAGTTGAAGCTTTTTGTCATGTCTGAGCTTATGTGACTTTTGTAATAGGATACCAGACTTAATTGGTCGTTGATTTCTCCTGATCTGAATTACCTATTAGATATGAAAAGTTCCCTACTTTATGCTTGGGAAGGGTCTTGTTCGTTACTCTGCCTGATATGCATCTCAGGCATAAATACCTGCGATGACAGCAAATAATATTGATCTGAAATCTCATTATAAAGGCAAACCAGTCACCTGAATTTTTCATACCATCATCTATATGATAATTCATATCACACTCAAAAGTTAAGATACTTACCTTCAGGGCACAGAGCTGAAAGGACCTTTACTGTAAAAACTAGAGGACAGCAGGATCTGTGGTCATGTTTAGTACAAGTACTATATATGTACTCTTGCAGTGGCAAGGTTGAAGAATTAGTCAGCTCTTGCTAATATGCAAGAAAAGAAGAAAAGCAAAGAACAAAACAAAAAAAAAAAAGGAAAAAAACACCCTCCAGCATTACATGGCTTAGTAAATTATGATATGTAAGAGAGATCTTGCCTTTAAGACAATTTCTTTGTAATTTTTCTGCCAAGCTCACATGCCATAGCCTCTGGAAATTTTATGACCATGCAAACAGAATGAATGTCATAAGTACAATCCTGTGTATCTTTAGAATTATTAAAAAGTTGAGAATAGTGCAGAATAGTGAAAAAGAAGACCATATCTCCCTTCTAAAAAGGGCAGTGCTGTGTAGATTTAGTGCCTTAAAATGGACAGTGAAAGGTCTGATGAGTTTGGTGAAGCAGAGGTGGAACAGGGATGGGTCAGGAGGTGATGCTGGGCCTGGGGCAATTTGCAGTGTGGTGTTGCTGGGGAACCTCAGCTCTTAAGAACTTGGATTCAATGATGTTAACAATAGATAATTTGAAAATAATGATCTGCCACTAAGCTACAACTAATGGGCTGTCTTTACCTCTACAAAATAAGAACAATGAAATGCCTATTCAGTTCAGGGGGTTCACTTCAGATCTGGTTCACTTAGACCCAGACCAGCCAAAAAAGAAAGCAAATTACTGATAGCTCACATTGAAAAGCAGGTAAGTTTCACTACAAAATTACATCTAATCTGAGAAAGCTAATGCAGTTGTTGGAATCGCAGTCTGTACTCCATGTATTGTTTGTTTCTTGGTAAAGTATCTTGGTGTTACAGCTACACTGTTTACTTCGTATTTTCTTGGAAAAGTCTCAATACCGTATATTGAAAATGCTCAGAATCTTATTAGAAGGTGGATTTGTTAGAATACTGTGTAAAAGGCTATATGGAAAAATGAATAAGAAAAAAATAATTGCAGTACTGAGGCTGGGACTTGCACAGAACAGTTTAATTTGAGTAAATAATGATGTAGTAATATATTCTAAATACATTGAAGTTTGTATATCTATAAAACCAATTTTAAGACTAATGGCCAAACTCAAATAGCATTTACAATTTCGGATGTGGAAAATGATTTAAATGCTTAGTTATCACCTTGAAAGCAATACACTGAAACACATTTTATAGTATTTTCCTAAAGCAGGAGTTCTAAACAAACAAACAAAAAAGCAATGGGTTCATTAAAATATCTTTAAACTGCATTTTTTAATAACATGCACCAATAGTTTAACATTATTTACAATGTAGTGATAGGCACTTAATTGTAGAGCTCACGAAGATGCAGTCCTCTGAACAGAATCTTTTCCACTTGTTCTACCTGTTCCCCTTCCCTTAGGAGTTACTTAACAGCTGCAGGAGGATGTTAACAGTATTTCCCCAAACCACAGGAGTGAAGTGGGTTACTTGCTTCCAGCATTTGCTTAAGCTATTGTTCTGCTGATGAACATACGTTTTTCAGTGAAGTAATAAATAGAAGGAATAAAAAGATTAAATCTGCATTCCACAGTTGCAAGGATTTGTTTGGTTAGATAGCAGTGCAGCAGGCAGATGACTTTGTTCTTGAAGGAACTGAAGGATGAAAAAATTACATTTGTGTTATTTGGGGCTGCTTGAAGTGGTTTAATTTAAGTGAGAAAGGCTCAGAAGGGGGTCAGAATATTAAAATTATTTTATTTTTTTCTTGAGGAAGAAGTTTTAATAAATACTGGATGTTTTGTGAATAATTTCATATTACATTTTTATTTTCTGTGGGGAAAAAAAAAAAGTACATAAAGTGCATACAGAAGCAGCTAGGTAAGAGTTTACAAAATTCCTACCTGCAGGCCTGGTATTTCCTATGCAGCCTCCTTTTGGCTATAACTGAAGTTCCAAGTTATGATTGTTTAGTGAGTTATGACAAATATGCCTGGCTGTTTCTTTTGCTTTTGTGATAGGTCAGCTTCTGTCATGAAATTGAAGAGGGTATAGGATGGTACGGAAAAGCATATAGTACGTGTGATACCACAATGAAACTTCAAGGAATCAAATTGCTGGGTATACCCTATATACCTATACCCTATACATCATTAACAGAGTTCTGTCCTTAATGTTAACTGCTTATACCACCAACATTTTGTGTTCACTGTCACCTCCTCTAAGTATGGAAGTTGCGTGGTATGTTGAGTTCATTAATATGAATCACTCGTATTGTGAGAAAAAATATTAGGAAACTATTTCTAGAAGGTGGTCAGTAAAAATGAAGGCTACGGGTCATTTAGTTTTAGTCTACACAGAGCTAGCTAGACAAATGGTAACGATTTCCTTTGTCCGGTACACACAACACACGGTATTTCCCTGTTAATAAAAAATCTTTTAGAACTGCTCCCAACAGGGATAAAATAATCTGTGTTACTGTAAATAAGGTTACACGCCTCTTTTATTTGCATATTAAACAAGTTATCTGCTGGCCAGTAGTCCAGTTTGCCACAAAACAAGTTTAAAAACACTGAGAAGTGAGTAATAAAAGCAGGACACAGTAACAAAGGGCCTTATAATTTAGTATTCTGGTGTCCTTTCAGGCAGAGACATGAATTCTCTAATTTCAGATAAACCAAGGTTAGACCTTAAACACCTTTAATGACAGGAATAAAACAAAGACACTAAAAATAGTAACATTTTTGAAATAGTTTCAAGTGTTCTGATAAATTATGCTGCTGATAGGAGTGCAATTACCTTTAAGATTGGAACCACTTAATGAAAATAACTGAAGCTGCAGTCCATGCTCGGAGTGAAGTGTCTCTGATTTCTCTATGCTCCGACATAACAGGTAACATCCGAGTTCACTCCTTTTTTTCTGAGATACATCTCTCAACACTGTGCTCAACTTTAAGAAACAATCTAAGAATTGTCCTAGGCTTCACCATCACCCAGACATTGTAATGTGAATTTTAAATTCCCAGAGGCAAATGCTCCCTTAACTTGTCATGCTGGATTCCTTCATTTTGAATTAATTGTATCTCAGCCTGTGAAAGGTATCAGGTGGCCATCAGTGGTGGATCAGTGTCCTTCAGATAAATAATGTGTCATAATCAGAATTGTTAAAGTTGTAACTTTTTATCAATTTCTGAATAAGAGTTCTCCGCAAAGTTGTACACCTTTGCACTTTTGTTTTACTAATATTCTTACTTCTTGGATAAGATGTGCCATTCTTTGCAGTTAATAGGCAGTGTGTCCCAGAGCAAATATGATGAACAGAAGAATCGACTTTCTGAATGGCTGGTAAAGATAATTTAGTACTGAAGTAAGAGGAGTTATGTCCTCTAGAAAACGTATTTCTTTCTAGTATTAGGAAAAATTCCCAGTTGACTGAATAAAGGAATGGCTAAGATATTTATCATCCATTTTTTCTTCTTAGCAAACTCACCAAAAACATCATTAATGCCAAGACTAAGTATATGAAGATTGATGTTGTGCACTTCAAGGGTTCTTAAGAGATCCCCTTGTGAACACATTAAGATCGTTACCTCTTAGAAAAATAAAAAGTCAGTAAAAAAAAGCTGAAGGAGGCAGATTCGGAGCTGTCATATTTTGAAAAAGATTTTTTTGAAAAATGACGGTCAGATCAGGTGAACAGCAAATTGTTCTGTTCTGCAGGTGCACCAAGTGCACATTTATTAGCTGACCATGTGGAAAGTAGTACACATGACCTCATTATACTAAACAAGTACAACATAAGCTCTTTGATCTTCTTTGGGCATTCTTGAAGTACATAAAAACATCTAACTCTTGAATGTTTTTCTATCTGTAAAGCTATCTATGTGTTCCTGCATGCTGGCATTCTCCTTTGTGGAAAGAGTTCTGTATTTAAACCCAGGCACACAAAGTCCTCCCTTCTCTCAATTTCATCTTAGACAAGAAATCTACTGCCCTGTGAAGTGAAGCAGTACAATAGATTGACGTTCTGGTGAAAGATGGTCTTCAAAATACTATTGCTGCAAAGATTTACACAAGGATTTTTAAATTTTACTTGGTTTTCAGTGAAGATCCAGTAAGAACGCTGAAGTGATGCCCTGAAGCATTTGTGTCATACTAAAGTATTGAAAAAGGGTATTTCAGTGCCCAAAGTATACTGGGGCTTCTCTGAGGATTTCCTGTTCATTTCTTAATAGGTCTCTTACGAATTGCAAGGATTTGAACTGGAAATTTATAATTGCTCAATCTGTAGGCAACTAGAAACACATTTTTAGAGTTATAGCTGTGTGTTGTTTCGACAGCTATTAAACTGCATTTCTGCAAACTGTTACCCATTGACTGAAGTTACTGGACTGAGAGTAACGTATCTGGGAGAAGACACAGGACACAGACAGCTCTGGACTGCTCTTCACTGGGTTTTGAATCACATTGCTCAGAAATGTTAAGGCAAGAGTTGACCATATATATTCAGCAATTCTTTATTTAGAGCATTCTTAAATCCTGTAGGTTAAATAATTCTATACGATTTTCATATTGACTAATGACTAATACTGTGGAAAACAGTGTCAATTAATTTCCAAAAAGATAATGAGATTTCCACACAATTTTTCGCTGTATTATAGTACTATGACTCAGTATTTCCAACAAAAATTGTGTATTACGGTAACCCTTGTTTGTACATAATATCCTTGTTATACACTCTCACAGTAGAGATGAATTAAATTATACTCTGAAGCAGCGTTAAAGTAATGCACTCTTCCTACAAACAAGTTCTGTTGGTCTCTGGGAAAAAGAAGGATTTTAGCAGCTAGCTGCGTAGTCTGCTGATGTGTGAACATTGTGGATTTTTGAAATCTAGAAACATGGCTGTTCCAAAGATCAAACTGCAGAAGTTACGGGTGCACTCAAAAACAGTTAACTTTTCAAATTTGCTTTTTTTTTTTTTTTTTTTTTATGTTAATGCTCCCAAAGATCCTATTGTCGCAAGCAATAAACATAGACAACAGATGCTTTTTGCAACTGTCCTTAATGATACTACACATAGCTCCTGTTTGGGACTGGACCCACCAGTCTTCCTTTGAAACACTTCTTTTGGCAAAGTTCAAAGAATAGAAACCCACCAGGTGTAGGATATACAACCATTATAAAAGTTAAAGGCATAAATTTTATTGACTGCATTGAAAAATACCTATTTTCAGATCTGTTTAAATCTTCAAAAATCAAACTTAAAAAACAGCATCTAGACCTGCTGAGCTTGTTCCCTGTCTGGTGCAGCATTACATTACTCTAAAATGCTCACTTGGTTATACTGCTGTGGTTATTTGGATATAGCGATCAAATGATGGCCACCAAAATAACACTTACAAAAGAAGTCCACTTTGTATACTATGAAGGTCATTTCAGAAAACTCCAGGCTTGCAGAAAAGCAGCACAGAGATGCCATCTAGCAGTAACTCTTAGAAATTTCCTAGTACTTAATAGTTCATTCTTTCAAGATACTGCTTTTGCATGTAGGAGAAAGGAAAGATTTTATATTCCAAGTCTTTTTATATAGTTGGCTTCCTGCTGAATATCTAATCATCCTGCTGGAAATAAAACTTTACTGAAACACATTATAATGAATAATTTCCTTGTATTTTTCAGTATAAATACAGAGCAAAATTAGAATCAAATTAACAGATGTGACATTTTAATGTGTCTTAAAATTGATATTCTACAATTAGCATTAAGAGTATTTAAAATTAATCATTAGTGAGCTGTCTTCCATTTGTTAAAGGCTAATTTCCAGAGCAGGTCAATATTCTACATCAAGCTTAGCAGAAAAAAAGACATAAAAATACAACATGGGCAATAAATTACTGCAATTGAAATAAAATTTTAATGTGCCAGAAATTTAAGAATAAACTATACATATTTTTAGCACATATTACCATAAGATGGCAATACTTAAATACTTTACAATGAGTAGATAACACAGTAAGTTTAGCATAAAACCCCTGTCATAGTAAGAGTGCCTGTGGACAACAGTCTTTAAAGTCAGTGATAGCTAGTTCTAAATCAAAGCTTTTTTTTTCTTATTTTTTTTTCTTGGAAATATTTAAAAGTAATAGATGAGTTACAGAAATTATTTATTACTTAGATATTATGCAGAACATTAATAGGAATGTACTGTGGCATGCTTTGAAACATCTGTCATGATTTATTTTCATTTGTGTGTGTCAAGGGCATCTAAAAAGTTGTGTCTAGTCATGAGCATGTTGCACAATTATTTGTAAAAGAAGGAAATAATCACCTCATTGTTTCCTAATACTAATTTCACGTAATATATTTGTTTCCAAACCTGCAGGGCAGAACATTGTTATTCCATTTAGCATAAAGTAAGCTAAATACCTGAGGATTGCTTCCATTTTTAAAGTGATTTCAATCATAACTTGTATTTATTTGCTGAAAACAAACAAACAAAACCAAACCCACAGACCTTGTAGTCATTTTGCATACATCATTTTTCACAGAAATACATCAACAAAACTCAACTATCATCTGTCATCTATATGTGGCACCTTTTCATATGCTTAAAGTGGAGCAGTATCTTAATCAAGGATCTGAATAACCATTTGTTCTCCTGTTTTAATTTCTGAAAACCCAATTTATCTCTGATAAAAAGCAGACTTGGATTAAGGGGCTCTTGTTTTTACATATTCTTAAGGACTTTAGAGCTTCTGGCTCATGACCTCTTCATGGAGTTAAAAGGGCCTGCAACGAACATTTTAATATCCCTGAAAATGTCACACACAGCAATGACTAAAAGGCCATTTTTCTGCCCTCTGCACAGTGTGCCACAGCACAAAGGACTAGAAGCAAAGTTTCAGAGATAATTTATGCAGTTCCATTCCAGTGGTGCATCCTGCTTTTCAGTGCTCGATGGTAACAGACACCTAGGATGGAACATTTCTTCCCAGTGTTGTTATGGGGCATATCTCTGACACCTAAACTAAGCAAAATTCTGCCAGCTGAAGGTCATCCACTTCATTAGTGGTTTTACTCTTCTGTGGATAGACAGTGATACAAATTGTGTTTATCCTGTCTTCAGGCAGCCTCTTTGCCTGCAAGAGATCTAAGTGTACCAGAAGGCAGAGCAATGACTGGAAACCTGTGATTGCGATGTGGCCATGTGCTCGGGCTCACACAGCTGAGGAACTCCTGTTCCCCGCCTGATACGAGTCTCTGCAGAACACAGCGATAGCGATGCTGTCAAATAGCTGCTATTTAATAACATATGGCTATAATTCATTATTAGCTAATGTTATTAATCATATATCATCTCCTTTTATGTTGTCACCGTATCTTATGATTACTGCAGCTGTAAATCTGTTTTTCACCGAATTGCTTATTAAGTTCCATCTTTATATTTTCGTAGCAGGAACACCCTTTTCACGCTGTTGGAAATTCCGTGCGTATTTTATACGACTAATTCAATTATTTAAAAGGGAAAAGCAAACTGTCAGAAGAGCCAAATCCTGTCTCACGGGGCTGCCTGGCACCCGAGCGGTGCCGCGGGGGGGACATTCACCCGCACAGCGGAGCGGGCTGCTGGGGGGGTGCCCGCAGTGCCCCGCGATCCTCTCCCTCTCCTCACTTTGCCGGGTAGGAGGCGGCACGGCACCAGGAGGCGGCTGGCAAGGTGTGAGCTCCCGCAGCGCCTCAGGCCCGCCGGGTTCAGCCCATCGCGGCGATTTCCGCGGCGCAGCGCGGTGCTGCTCCTCAGCCACCTCCTCCAGACCCGCACCGCCGCGGCTTCGGCACCTGCCCCGGGGGAGCCCCGGGGGAGCCCGGGGCCGCTCCTGCTGCCGCGATCCCCCCCGCCCCGGCCCGCCGAGCCCCGTCGGCCGCGGCACCCGGCCGGCTCCTACCTGGGCAGGGTGCAGGGCGGCCAGCAGGGACAGCAGCAGGAGCCTGGGGACGCTGCCGGGCGCCCGCATCCTGGCGCCGGGGCCGCCTCGCCTCTCGCCTCGCCTCACGCCGCTCCCCCCGCGGGCACCGCGCCTCCCGCCGCAGCCCGAGTGGAAGCGGCGGCGGCAGCGGCAGCCGCCCGGGGGCCGCTCATTCCGCGGGCGAGCGAGGACGGCGCTGCCCGTGGTGCCGGAGCGGCTCCGCTGCCCTGCCCCGGCCCGCCTCCGGCCCGCCCCGGCCCGCCCCTCCGCCAAACTTCGGGCCCGGGAGGCGGTGGCAAGGATGCGACATCATGGCTGCCGCCCGCCCGCTGCCCGCACGCCCTCAGGCGCCCCCTCGCGGGGCAGCTCCTGCGCGGAGGAGCTTGTGGCGGCTCCGTCCTGTAACAAAGCGCTGGTAAAATAGGTTACGGCTTTAATTAGTTTCCCTTACAGCGCTCAAGTTCACGACCCATAGTCAGCATAACCTTAGGTTTCATGCGTTAGTGGTTCTCAGACGGGCTGGGGCACGCCTGAGGTGCAGCTGGAGAGCAGCCGCCCGAGCCCGCGCTCCGCTTCACCCGGGGGCTGCCTGAGGTGGCTGCCAGAGCCCCAAGGGGCTGCAGAGCCCCGGTACCAAGCGGCCCCAGCGGGGTGCCCAGAGGCCTTGGGGTGTCCCCTTCCGTGCTTTCTCAAGGGCTTCTCTCCTGCAACTGTTACTGGTATTCTTTATTTATTTATTTTTTTTAAATCTGATTTGGCCAGAGAACTTAAGCCTAGGTGGTCATCAGAAAAAGCGAGTCTCCCTGCTCGCTTCATCCTAGTAGTTGATGACCAGGAAACATTTCTTCATTCTCTCCCCACAGCTCTATCCTATAGCAGCAATTCTAAATGCTGTTGTGAACTTAACAGTATTTGCTGTTCTGTTTGAAAGAGCCCCGGGTCCTGGATGCGGTGTAAGATTTACTAGCTTTTATTAAAACATATACAGCAGTTCCAGTATTCAGTGGTAGCAGACATCCTTCTCTTCACCAAAACCAACCTGAGGGTAATTTAAGTACTCACAGAGAGGAAATAAACTTGGAACTGTAAGATGTCATCTTTTCTGAGGGATTGGCACATTTTTACTACTTGGGGCTGATTGAAAAGGAAAAGTTTCCATATTTTCCTATTACAGTGTGATTGGAGCACCATTCCTCTCTCTTTAGGAACCTGCAGGAGGCTTCCTTTTCATCTTCCCATGAAAGGAGAGGAAGAAACAGCTGCTAACTGGGGACTGAGCTCCTGTGTGTAGGCAGTAGAAACAGTAAGTAGGTAGAGGATTATTTGGCTGCGTCCCCATTGTTTTGGTTTGATTTGGTTTTATCGGTTGGGGTCGTAGGAAGTGAAACGAAAAGAAGCTCCTTTTGTATCAGGCTTGGTATTAGGATTAAAGAGGAGAGAAGGAAATTGATTCAGGGAAACTAGTAAGACAGACCTGTCACTTCTGTTGTGAGATACAAATGAGTTTTCCAGTTTTCCATGGCAAAATGTATCAGCTTTACTGTTGGCATGTGTTTGTTGTTTTTGGTTGGTTGGTTTGGTTTGGTTTGGTTTTGGTCTTGATTAGATGTTAACTTTTCTGGGGTCTACATTTTCCCTTTGTACTTTTTCAGCAGCTACCACAGAAAAGCTAATGCTGTCATGGATTTTCAGGTGCTGTGTAATCTTAACAAAGAAAATAGGATCAAAAATATTCTTAAAGAAAGAAGAAAAACATCACAATAAAAAACAAAATAGCAGTGCAAAATATTATTTAAGGATGTTTTTAGGTACAATATGTTGGTGAGTTCTCAAGCCCAGGAGAGTGTTTTGGTTAAGTGCTCATTAGAATGAGTATGAAAATGGCACTGTTTTCTAACCTGTTTCCAAATCTACAAGATTGGTGTCTTATGTCTTCAGGAGTTCTGCTGAAAGATACATGTAACAGAATCTGTTCTGCCCACATGCTATCTGAAAGGATTGTATATCAGTGGCATAATAATTGGATCAAGGATGCCAGTTTTCCCTACAGTGATTTATTATCTTTCTGCGTTCTGAATTTTTTACAGGATAAAAATAATCAGGTTTGCTTTTGTGAGTGAATCAAAATGTATGTTTTATGGTAAGATGACTTAGAGAAGACTTCTTTCAGTCATAACTGTCTTTTTCAAAGATATGGTCTTAAATTTCTATGTAAGGTAGATCTGCAAAGTGTGGATCAAAATAATAATAAACTGCAGAATTTATGAATGAGTTTCTATTGAAATTCTATGAATTTACAATGGAAAGAGAATACCCTCTGATACATACCCTATTATAGAGTTTCCATCTATAAAGAAAGTACAAAAAGATACAGAAAGGAGACTGGTTTCAGCCATTTCTATTCTCTATGAAATAAGGATAAGAGCCGATCAAGGGGATAGCTGCGTATATGTGGCTTCAAGCAAAGGTAAAGTAACAGTACCAAAACACCAAAACTCTGACAGTTCTCCAAAGGATGAAGTGAATGGCGTTTTCAAAATAGCCCATTTCTTACAAAAACAAAAAACAAACAAAAAACACACATAGATTCTAAAACCACAAAGGTAGATATAAAGGTATTTAGAATTTTACTAGAATATGTCAGTGACTAGTTCTTTAATTTTCCCTTCTCTTTCTTCCTCTACACTTTATCACTTTACACTCTTCTTTTCCTTCCTTCCTCCCTTCCTTTTTTTTTTTTTTTTTTCCCCCCTAGTTTATTGTAGATGAAATTGGCAAAATGTATGAACTATTAATCATGGCATGCAAACTTTCTGAGGAGCTTCAGAAAAGCTCTATGTTTGCCCACTTCCTCATGCTGCTTGGAACATCTGTCTATGAAATCAGTAAAATATTGAAGAGTACAAGTTAAAAATAAAACAAAAGCTTCCCAAGGCCCCCGAAAAAAAAGTGAGACATCAGATCTCCTGAACTCTTCAGATACTTTCACCTGTTATAGAAACTAATCATTTGTTTGGTACATGCAAAAGTACCAAAATGTGTTTTAAAAGAATGCATAAGGATGACATAAAGAGACCCCATTCTATTCTGTTTGATTTTAATGGTTCATTACAGAGAAAAAGAAACTACCTAATAGACTAACTCGTCCATCCTCCTGCAACCTGACAAGTAATTTCTGAGTCAGAAAAGACTGCAATCAGACTAATGAAAATTACTAACAATTGCTACCTGTAATTGAGTAATAATTGAGTTTGATAAAACATATCTGAAAAATTAAACAAAATTCAAGCTAATATGAGAAGGTTTTGTTTTTGCTGTGTCTCCTATAGTGGCAAGGGAATACCTCATTCTGAGCATTTCCTTCTAACAAAGCTTTTACTCATATCCTTAAAACCCATCAAATTCTATCTGTATGGCATTTCTTCTTGAATTCTTTGTATGGAGACAGTTGCAGTCAGGGTAAAATACTCAGTCTTGAGGAAGAAGAAAAAGAGATATCAAAAGCTTTCCTGCAGGCATCAATGACGGCGTATTAGCAAAATGGTGGCAAGCTGAATACAGCTTGTCTAGACAGTGAAGGATATTCTCAGTGTGTGGCTAGAGTTATAACAACTTCTTTTTGACGCCGTATTGCAAGAAGCATTGCTAGCACTTGGAATAAAGACAGATACTTGTTCACTTGGGTACACTGGAAACTGAAGTTGATAAATTGGAGGTAGGTACTGAATTATATATAAATATGTTCCAAGTTCTGCAATCTGAATTTGACAGCTCAAAAGTACTGACTGGAACTATGATAAAAGACGGCATATATACACATACCTAGAAAGATACTACTAAAATTATTTATGGCAGGTCATGTCTGAAAGCTGGTTTTAATTGCAGTGCTATTAAAGGTTTTTCTAGAAAAGAAAATATTTTATAAAATCTATCTATCTTACACTCTCACTGATTATTTTGTGGGTGTTGAATATTCCACCAATTCAGGAAGGTAGTCCAAAATTGGAATTTGAGGCATTCTCTATGTTTATGATAAGGATGAAGAATTTAGGAAATTGGGAAGAGAGGGGTTAAATACTGACCCTGTTGACTTTAATGAAGGTGAAATGTCCTTGGAGAGCATTATTACATCTCACATTAAAGAAAAGATTTTGATTCGAAGAGCTGAAAATGAGATAAAAATGAAAACAAAAACTACTATCGATGCAGAAGCTAAACTTCTGTGATAGGTGACTACATTTGTAATAAACATTAGAGACACAGATTGCTTAAAGTGTTGTAAACTCAGGTGAGTAGAGGATTCAGTAAAGCACTAATTCATTGAGTTTAGTGAAGAGTACATAGATGTTAAATGAAATAGAGAGACATTGTAGGTCTCTGGACAGAATTCTGGACTACTGTAAATCATTAAATTTGCCTGTGTAGATTTTACCATCATATATATATATGTATGTATGTATTATGTATTGACAGCTCATAATTATTTAAAAGCACACATACTTAGAAGAAATATTCAGTCATAATTATAAATTATAATGCAAACATTCAGATGAATTTTGTGTTCTGATCTGTTTTCAGGTTATGTGTGTTATCTTCATACCTGTTATATTTCCCCCAAAAGAAGAGTCAGTGCATCTAGTGTCCTATGTATCTCTTCAGTGCAGAGATTTCTGCTGGACTGGAGAAAGAATAGTTTGAACAGGACTTGCCACAAAGACAAATGAGCTTAAGATTTTTTTTTTTTTTTTTTTTTTTCTGTAAGACAGTAAGCCATTGCTTTGATTTTTAATCAGTTTCTGTTTTAAAAAGAATATAGCAGTACCGAACTCTCTGCGGTACTATTGCAGTATTTGTGGTTCTGTCCCATATAGCCAAGGATGCTTGTTATAGCTGATGACATAAACTCAGGTACTGTAAGGTACTCTAATGATGATTTTTTAGTTGACATGTGTTAGATATTTTAATTCCAGCTGAATGTAACTGATCTAGAAAAAAATCATTGTGTAAGCTGATGCTTAACAGGCATTCCCCTGGTGCTTCTGTAGAGCTTGATTTTGAATACTGATTTAGGAAAGGTATATATTGATGTTCTTTTTGAGATCAGTTTAAGAAGGAAGACAGCTTTTTAAAGATAAATGTGAGGAAAAGAATGAAGAGAAATATTTAAAAAAAGGTCTTTCAGTTTACTTCGTACAACATTTGTCAGGTTCTAGTGCAAGTCTCTCTGTAAAGTGAGTTGATATGTCTCCTGGCAGTTATCAAATGGTATCTACTATTCTTCATCTGTAAGGTTATCCAGGTGATACACTTTGTTGTGAATGAAGACATCTCCAAACTGGTGCCAGGCAAGTCTCAAGGCAGTGTTTGCTGTGCTCACTGACAGATGTACTGGGTTGTCTGAACAGCTCAGCAAATTCAGCGTCCCACAATGTACGGTGTTATTTGTTTTCTGTTTTCTTATTACAATACAAAATTTAGGAAACCATAACTTTTACTTTTTTTTTGTTTGTTTGTTTCATTCGTTTGTTTCATTCATATGTTTGTTTCATCCAGTGTTACCCCAAATACATTTTTACTGTTGGCTCTAGTTTTGTTTTGATTTTACTCCTACCCAGTTTCACAGCAGGAACAGAGGAACAAATTAAATGATTATATTCATTTCAATGAATATATTCTGAGTATATTTTTATGGATCAATATAATGTGTGCTATATAACTTTAAACAGTTTTACCTACGTACAGTTTTATGTATAAATAGTTTGGGGCCATTTTGAGGTATAATATTATTTACAGGAATAGTAGGGTACAAATCACTCAGTTTTCTAATCTGATGTGGTTTTGTTGAAAATCAAAAAGAAAAAAGATTATGGAAATAAAAAAAAATGGTGATAAGAGATATCTAATTTTTTTCTTGAAAAAAAGGTAGCCTGTAAAAATGGTAACAAGTTTTCTCATAATTACTTTTTTTTTTTAAGTCAAGCCAGAGGACAGCTTTGTAAATCAGGGTGACATTGAAGCTTGACAAGTGAGGTGTATAAACTATGAACTCCTTATGAACATCTGCACTGCATGAGTGTTCCCGTAAATCTCATGAGCTTTTTGAATATACCCTAGCTCTAGCTGTTAAGCTGTGGGCTCAAAACCAAAGTTTTAATGAATACTCTAAGATAGTTTCCCTTTCCATTTTAAACATGTAGGTCAAAAAATCCTAAGATACTACCAGTTCTCTTTCAGAACCAGAAGACTGTCTTTATTTGACTTGTTAAATAAGCTGTGAATGAGGGGTTTGGTAGCATATTTCTTGGAAGGCTCTACACTACTTGTCTTCCAGAGTAGTACAAATCCCTGGCTGTCATATTCAGCAGATGGCAGCATGAGTCGGCTGGGTATCTGCTCATATCTTTAAGCTGCCATGCCATATTGACTAGCAAAGTAATTAATTTGTCAGTGTCTTTAAGGTCAATCGCACTGGAAGCTTCCTGTCTGTTAATGTAAAAATATCATCTTTACCCTGAGGGGGCACTGTCACAGCAGGTAGGAATTAATTGTGGAATTATATCAGTTTATTCCTAGGGTACAACTGTACTGGGAGAAGGAAAACATATCAAACCACAGGAGTGCAATTCAGGACTGCAGCATTTAAAACATTAAAACAAGGGTTTCATGTTTGCACTTGTGCATATCAGAATCAGGGCCTGAGGATTATGCAAAGCTCATGCAAAGCCATGCAAAATACATATGTCATGACCAAACAAATGTCTGTGTGGGACTTTTTAAGAGCAATGCCTGTGTGCTTTGAATTCGGCCAGGTTTTTTCTGTCCTGCCAGATCAAGTGTGGTGTAGTTGCCATACTGTCAACCCCTGAATAAGATCAACGAAAGCATATGATAACTGTTTAAGACAAACTGCCAGGTAAAACAAACAAACAAACTTGTCTTTCTGATACAGACAGGGCATTGAGAGGCTTTGCATATTAGTGTTCATAGCCTTGCAGAGACAGGAATAATGAGATACTGAACAGAAAATCTGGAACAACATGTGAATTTTTCAGCTACGGTGAATTTTGGACAGTGGCCAGTGCAATGTGGGCATTTTATCACTTTAATATCCTTTTTGTAAATAGCACCATTTCTAGCCTCAGTATTTGCAATCATTATTAAAAATGAATCTTAGAAATGGGAGACATAATGTTGTTTTTTTTTTTTTTTAACATAAATTTTTCATCTGTCAGTAACCTCATAGAAGTTTTGTGAAGAAAAGGCAATGGGGAGTTATGAATCTCTCTCTGTAAGTTACTGCATTGCAGCTATTGCTATAGAATAAATGTTTACATTTAAAGAGAACAAGCTGAAACTTGGAATTTCAATTTCATAGGGAATTGACATTTGTTTCTTCCTGAAATAATCAAAATACATACAAAACATTTCATTCAAAAGTACATTTCAGCAAACAGGTACAATTTTGTACTATTACTGAGATTGGGAAGTTGTTTTACAAGTAGCTCTTATGGACTTTCTATTACTATGCACTTCCTTTTAATTCCTTAAATTTTTAATGAAGTTTTTAATTCTAATAATGCTTTTCATGTATATATTACATATTATTTTCCCAGCCAATTGATTTCTGTAGTTAATATGGAGCGTGAGCTTAGCTGAATTTTCTGTAAAAGTCAAGAGCAAACTATTATGGTATCTTTGACAGCATTTAGTTTATACAAGGGAAAAATCAGTATTCCTGTTTTTATACAAGTGTAATAGTTTCTTAACCAATTAAAGAAGACTGGAGGGGAAGGAAAGCTTTATTTAAGTAATAGCTTCAATTTTCCTTATACTTAAAAGCAAATATTTGCTTTCTCATGTTTGAGCCTGTTACAAAATAAATGCTACAGTTCAGAATATTAATGTAGCATTAGAAGAATAACATGAAGAAAAAAAAAACAACAAACAACAATTGCCTATAGACTAGGAATTGCTTAAGTCTGTTCACAGTTTTGGTTAAATCATTTGGCCAAAAAAAAAAACCCACAACAAAACAAACAACAGTGTGGACCACTGCAAGCTTTCAGTTAGATTCTGTTAATACCTGTCCCTCAGAAATGCTGAGATGCTTACAATCAGTAGGTTCTTGGCACTGATCAGTATTACTGAATATTTTGCTTATAAACCCCATTGTAATGGAAATTCTGTTTACATTATACAAATGGTTAAAACTGTCCTAATTCTTATAGTCAGTTTTTGTGCATAGACATTTGATACTTATACGCAATTAAGCTTAATAGGGAAAGAGGAAAAATTCCTGATTGGGCAGAACTGTGAGTTGAGTCAGGAAGAGAATGATAAAAGGTTATAAATTTATAATGTCCTAAAATTCTGTAAGTGAATTAGTTATTTGGAAAGTTACTGAAGTACCTGATGTGTTAATAGAATATTTTCTATGGGTATATATTATTTATTAAATATCTCAGTGCTATATATTACAGAGGAGACACACAATGGTTACAGAGAAATAACCTTCTAATAAGTATGACAAAGGTTAAGATAACCCTGAATCTTTAGTTGAGGAGATGCTGTTCCCATCTGCCAAGGAACATAGGACTTATGCTATTAAGGTATAAGGCTTATGCTTAATAGAACACAAAATACTTATAAATTATTGTCCAGAGAAAAAGTGATGCTTTTTAAAGAAAAAATTTATAACTATATAAGTATTCTAACTATATTAGAATGTAGTATTCAGTTGCATTTAAACACTTTTGAATTATGATTCAGATAGTGGAGTAACAGTACTTTTGAAACAGTAGCCTGACTGGGCTAGAACATATTTTTTTTTTTCTTAGTTAGATGCTGTAAGAATGTGGTTAGGTATATTCTGAAACATAATTTCACCAAAAAAAAGTCTTCACCTAGATGAAATTGGTGGGCATTCTACGTATTTTAATTGTTTGAAAACAATGAAGTAGAGGCTCTTGATTTTATTATTCAGTCTTCTAAACTGAGAAGATGTTTTGTCTACATAGATTTAGAAAATTAATTATTTGAAACATTATTCTAAAAACTAAAACTACTTGAGACTACCCTCTTTCAATAAAAGCTCTGCAGATATCATGCTAAAAGTTTTATAATAGTCTTTCTTTTTTTCCCAAAGTGTTAAATTGTAGCTTTTGAAAACATACTCAGGATTTTAATGCGGCTTGAATATTAAGTTCATTGAGACTTGACTAAAACAAGAAGGTCAAAACAGGATCAAAGACACATATAAGATAAAAATCAGGTATAAGCAGTGTAGGTGCTTTCTCAAGAAGTTCTGCATAGGACAACAAAGATTAATAAAGATGTCATAGCTATCCAGGCTAGCTAGGGGAGATATTAGAAGCACTTAATGTAACATTTTGCTGTTAATATTTCAGTAGACTTCAGATTATAGACTCGGGCTGATTGAACACTTTCTATAAAAATTATTGTTTTGTGTGTATATATATGTATAACTTATGTACACACATAAAAGACCAAATGAAACAGTTTTCATAGTTTTGGTAAAGGACTTTCAACCTTTGTTAGGAAAAATATTGTTTGTTTGGTAATTAAGAGCACATCACATAGAAGGAAATTTTTCCTGATATTTTCTGACCTGGTCACTTAAAGATATTTTTTTTTCTTTAAAAAAAAACAAAAAACCACACCTTTGAATAGAAATGTAGAAGATGTTTACACTGCAGATACTTATTAATTTTATATGTAGCAGTGGTAGTAGCAGTATTTATATGTGTAGTGTTAGACATTGGAACGGGCTGCCCAGGGAAGTGGTGGAGTCACCATCCGTGGAGGTCTTTAAAAGACGTTTAGATGTAGAGCTTGGTGATATGGTTTAGTGGAGGACTTGTTAGTGTTAGGTCAGAGGCTGGACTCGATGATCTTGAGATCTCTTCCAACCTAGAAATTCTGTGATTCTGGAAGTAGAATTAAGGTACGAGAAGGGGTGGGACTGTGAATGGTATAAAAAGAGGGAATGTGACTGAAGCAAAAGGTTTGAGTGATAAAAAAAAAAATCTGAGCCATAGTCAGAATAGTGTAAAGAATTGTGTACTGTTAGGGTACAAAAGCTGTTCAAGATGTCTTGGAGAAGGAAGCAGTTGCTCTGCATGAACACACATCCCCTGTATTACTATCGTAAAATAGCCTCAGAAAATACATGCAAGCTAAACTGTCAAAGATGTAGCCTCAGGTGTAGGTTTACTTAAATCTTGCTTTTTACCTGTGGTGCCAAGCTGATAAGTGCATAAGCCTCCCCATTTTTAATTGGTTTACATAATAGCTAATGCACTCTTGTCTTCTGGATTCTTTCCTAGGCTAACAGGCTCAGACTAACAGTTAGACTAAAAGTTAGTAAATTGGGAACAATGGGACTGAGTCTAACCATTTGCAAGAAGTTGAGGATAGTTTTTAGCAAGTGAGAAACAGTGCTATGCACAGATCCTGGGCATTATTACTATTATTATTGCTGTTGTTTTCCTATTCATTTCAGAGGGATAATTGCTGGAAAAAATGTTCATTTCCTATCAGTCTTGCAATGAGCTGTCCATACTGTGTACTGTCCATTCACAGTTTAGATGTGTGCAAGGTCAGGCACGATCTAGTTGTAGTGGTCTCTGCACTCTTCTTCCAATTGTGTATGTTGGTGGTGGTTTGGTACTCCTTCAAATCACAGTGGTCTAGATCACTGCAAATTAAATAAAAGATTAAATGAGAGCTCCTTATTTGTATTTGCTCTGCTCTCTAAGTGTGTCATGTTGACTTGTACAGACTAGGTAGTAATTTTTATGTCAGATTAAATACCCTAAATACAGACAGTATATGAAAACTAATCTAAAAGAGGCTTATAATCACTAGCAAAATGGAAAGCACAAAAGGTACTCATAAGCCGAAGTATATATCATTAGGACCTTTGCATTAGCAGACATGAGAATTCATATACTTGCTCTTTTATAGATGTTTAATGGCCCTAAGGGAGCCAAATTTTACCTTCCAAATTTGCTTGCAACTATGAAGAATTTCAGATTTCTTGCCTTTTCCAGCTGTGTTGTATATGAATCACCACAGGGCTATGTTAGTGTGGGATTTGCTAAATATTATGAATTCCTACAGGGAAAAAAATTAGAAGGTGGAGATTCCATCAGCCCCACCTTTGACTGTCTATAGCCTGCTCTTGTTGGGAGGGTGCTGGGGTCCTTTGGAAGGCATGTCCTCTCTTGCTTGGGAACCTGCCCAGGGGCTTTTGTGATTTCAGATCTACAAAGACTTTAGCATGCACTTGCAGGGTTAGGAAGAAGAAATAAAAGTCATTGATCTAAGGGGTAGATGAGGAACATTCCTTCCACTTTTTTTCCTCAGAGTTGTCTGAGTGAGGAAGCAGAATAACGGGTTGCTAATATAGGGAGTAAGTTTCTGCACACAAGGTGGAGTATGTACAAAGCTTGTTTCTCCATCTTGAGAGAAGGGTGTAGCTTCCACCCTTCCACCTTGTGATTTAGAGGTCGGCTGTTTTTTTTTTTTTTTTTTTTTTTGTCAGCTGTGTTGTGTTAGACTCTTTGGGGAACGGAAAGCTTTTACCCTCATGTCCAGTTTCGTGTAGGTTGGCCACTTTGCACCACCTTGTCTGGTAGGAAGATAGTTCAAAATGTCTGTTTATCAGGCTGTCCCAGCTCGGCCAGAAGGGATCCAGAGCATTAATAAGCCATAGAACATGGCGTTAAAGAAGAGAAGTAGAGTTATCACACTGTAGTCAGAGGACTGTGCAGTCTTAGCAGTGGGTAAAGGGACCAATGACAATTCTTTAGCCAAGGGAAACAATCGAGTAATAATCCACGACCTTTGCTGTATGAGGCAGTGATGAGTAGTTCCCTGATGAATTAACAACGTTTCTGCTTAGTTAACCATATCCCTTGCATGTTGTCTTTCATTCCTCCTGTTTGGCCAACAATTTAGCCCTAACTACCTTTTCTTGAAACTAGTGCTTGTAGAAGAGGAAAAATTTTCAGCTACAAAAATAGCCATGGAATAAATGTAAATGTAATTTGAACTTTGGAGGAATACTTCAGGAGCTCTATCAAACATTTCAGACAAAAGTACCAGAGTCAAGGCCCACACCAAAATATGATAGAAATGGGTTCTTCATAATTTAACAAGAATACTTTTGTCTTAATTGTTATTTATACATAGGTTTGAGTGTATGTGAATGCACGAGTACAGGAATATCCAAGAATTTATTTCTCATAAATGTAAATATTATAAACGATTATTTTGTACTCTTAAGTGAACATGGTAATATAGTAAATCAAAACATAGACTTACAGTTCTGAAGGCATGCGATAAAGTGCAGTTCAGTTCATTAGTTGAATGTGTTGGATAAACTAGGACTCCTCAGTCCATTACTGAGCTGAGAGATCCAAGTTTTAGTATTATGTAGGACAGTACCTGATAAATTTTCTGATCCTGTACTATGCACATTAGCATTTTAATTCTAAACAGAAAATTGTAATTTAAATTGATTTTTTTTTTCTGATGCTCAATGGACCAAACATTTCCACCATTGCTTGTACGTGGAAAAAAAATCTGTCTTTCAGCTTAGAGACGGTGGCAACAATGATGAAAAGACTGTATATATTCCAGCGAAAGCATTTACATGTTTAAATCTGGTAAATAATTTTTTATGATGAAATCAAGTTAAAAATTAAAGTAGAGAAACACTAAAAGGAGATATAAAATGTTTCCTCTCTGAAAACAGTGAAGTGTGTGCCACTGAAGAAAATTCAGTGGTTTTGATCTATAATTCAATTGTTGCTGCATCATTGTTTCATGTGCATTTGTAAAAATAAACCAAAAGTCTTACAAATCAACTCAGAACTAAAATCTCATTGTTTAGATATACATGACAATGCCCATTATCTAATTGCTGTATATTCAAAAAGATGGTGGGGCCATGGAGAGAGAGAGAAACAAAACAACTTCATTATTTAGAGAAAACAATAACCTATAAGCAAGTCTGGTTTTTGTTTATTGACCGTCCATCTTAACAGCTACATAGCCACAAAGGAAATATCTTTCATTTAAGGCACTATAGAGAGAGTTCTGTTTGAACAGGGCTTATTGCTTACTATCCTTCATGAAAAAATGTGGCTTTTAATGAAATATGCATAAAAGTCATTTCTGATATATAACCTACATAATTATACCTGTCCTGAGAGGCTAGGTTCAAAAATTATTCTATTCAGAATAATTAAACTCCCCCTTTGTATTATTTCTCATTAATTCAATATTCTTCTGAAAAATAAAGCTCCCACAACAGTTTTAGTAATCAGCCTTTCAGATTTATGAGCTATTTTTATGCTGGTATTGTTCTATAAGACAAGGCTCCTTGATCAATTGCTAGGTAACTGTTTCAGTCTTTTCCCAACACCCTGCTAATCCAACACATTGACTTGTTTTTAATTGAGTAACTTCAATATGCAGAAAATCCCCTTTGTCATAATTCCAGAAACATGAATGGTATTTTATAAAAACAATTATTTAAATTTAATAATTTTGCACCTCTTAGTCCCCAACTTTTTCCTGTACAGAAAAAAAAAAAAAGTCCAAAACATAGAAGGGAAAAACTAAAGCTTATGGTCATTAAAACTATTGACCGAAGTGCAAGAGTAATTTTAATCAGAGATCCACAAATCAGAAAGCTGTGAGATAACTTTTTGAGAAACCTAAAAGTGATTCCAGTATATTCTTATGAAAACATAAAAATACAGATGTTTTTCTCATCTGCAAGGAAGTGTTACGTCTGAAAGATCATAAATGCACATACAATGTGAATGTAATAATAATAGCTAAAGAGAAGTGATTCAGGCAGTAACATTTTCAGGTTGAAATATGGAAGAGACTGCAATATATCTTACGTCTAATTTAAATATTGACTTAAAAGTGCTCTCTAATCTGTCAGGTTTGAATGCAGCTAAAAATGTATGGACATGTAAGTAATTTTGCAAGAAAAGAGAACTATTTCACATTCTGCCTCTGTTAACTAAAGTATTGTTACACTTATTTCACTAATACTGAAATGAATCTGACACTTGTTTACCCTTTCATCCAGTTAGTCTAAGGAGGACTGTAGATACCTCTGAAAATTTACTATTCATTACTGTCAATTTTTGCAGGAATTTCTTATGTTGTGTTTTTGTGTGTATGTGAAAGAGAGAGAGCGTAGCCTTTATTAATGAATTCTGGATCCCTTTCCACTCTTGTTTATATTATCTGGCATATTTGTATTTCTTTTAAAGTGAGAAAAAAATTCATAGACGCTTAGTATATTCATCTTCCGTAATCAGCTGAGAAATTTCATATTCTATGCTGTTAGCTGTGTGTTGAGAGATGATGAACAGCTGCAGATAAAAGGCTTTACCTTTTTTTAAGTGTAATATTCTTCCAGGCCTATAAATTAAGATTATTATTCACAAAAAGTAGTTCTCAATCTGTTCTTTTTTCAGCTGGCAGGCTTGGTGTATGCCCATACCTAATAGGTCTTAGCAGCTGTCTGTATCTGTGTAACAAGCTTAAATTCCCTACACATAACACCACTTACATGGTAATCCATGTAATGAATCGAGTTACTTATAACTATTGGGTTGTTAGGCACTGGAACAGGCTGCCCAGGGAGGTGGTGGAGTCACCATCCCTGGAAGTCTTTAAAAGACGTTTAGATGTAGAGCTTAGGGATATGGTTTAGTAGGGACTGTTAGAGTTAGGTCAGAGGTTGGACTCGATGATCTTGAGGTCTCTTCCAACCTAGAAATTCTGTGATTCTGTGATTTTTTTCTAAATCAAGCTTTTAAGCTTTTTTTTTTTTTTAAGCATGATAAACAGAAACATTTCAGACCTGGACAAGACTAGATGTATTCTTTGGTTGACGTTTTCTTCAGTGTATGTATCAAAGCTTTAAATGTTTTGCCTGTTGCTCAGTTTTAAATGAAAGCTTGTCTTAGATGCAATGCCTATTAAAGTGGATGTTTTAGTGCATCCTGATTTTTTCCATGCTTTCCCCAAAACTGCAACATTTTCCATATACATAGTGTAGTATGGCTTCCTGTGCTGTTGTTAAGTTCAAACCACTCCCTCTTCCAAGTACAGTTTCTATCTAGTATATTTGCCATTCTTGTCACATGCTACTCATCTTTCATGAATGATGTTGAGGTGGTATTAGGTGATTTTGTGTTTGCTGTATGTTACCATATGTTGCATTTTATTTTGAAAAGACTGGCAGATTAGTAGGAATGAAGTCTCCTGATTATTTTTTAATGGATGGATACTGTATTCTATGTCAGTTGGAATGCTTTGGAGGGAATAGAGTGCATTTCCCTTGATGCTACTGATATCTCAGCTGGGAAACTTTTTGAGGTGTAAATTGTTTCAAAGTTCTCCTTTTCTCCCATCATCATTTACAATTATTAAAAGAATTGTTGATCATCGAAAGGAAGAAGTAAAGTAAGAAATATAGCAGAAAACAAACAATAAAAGAAGATGGGGATAAAATAATATGTCATTTCTTTGTACTTAGTGGGAAAATAGGAACTAGAAGGAGCATCAAGTCCAGTGCCCACAGATGTAGGCATAGGCACAGTCTGGTTGGAAGACTCACAAAATACTTATGCTGCAGGCTCTAAACCAGCTCCCTGTAACAATGCCAGTGCTGTGGTAGAGATGAAAGAATGTAACTCTCGTGTGCTACGAGTAGAGAATGTGAAGACTAAGTGAGCTTTGTAATTTTCTGAAAATACAGTAAATACCCTAAAAAGCTGTCAGATACGTGTGGGTAGTTAGGGTCTGGCGGCCGGAAGATGTGGCGCTGTACGGAAAGGTGGAGCCCCTCCCTTGATGGACAGTAGCGTGTGGCCTGTGCTGTAAGCAAGCGGAAGTGACGCTATGGGCCTCGGGTATATAAGCCCGTGTGACTCGACAATAAACGCCATTTGCCATGCACCACATTGGTGTCTGTGAGCCGATGGACCGAGCGGCCTGGGGTTGGTCGCCGTGCCGTTCCTGAACCAGGTCGCCACTGCCCCCTGAAGGCAACAAGTGGTGCCGAAACCCGGGAAAACTCCTGATTCGGGTGAACGGCGGCCGGAGCGGCGGGACCAGCCCGGCGGGGAGGACGCTCCCGGACCAACAAGGAAGATGGAAACCCTTGTGAAGGGCGTATCCAAGTTGTGGAAGCTGTGGGGTGGCTCGGCTGAGGAAGCCAGGGGTGCCGGTGGGGAACCAGAGCCTGGGGAAATCTGGGAGAGACCACGGCCATGTGCGCCCCAGAACGGTGCTGAACTAGAAGACGAAGAGTCGGGTGAAGAAGCCTCCGTCGGGAACGGGGATGAAGCGTTAGGTTTTACTAACACGTGGAAATGCGAGAAAGAGAACGGTTGCGGGGACGACCGGGGAGGAGGTAGAAGCGTGAGAGAGGGGCAGAGAGCCGATCGGAACGGCCATCCGAAAACACGCTCCTGTGGCGCAAACGCCTCGCTGAGATGGCGGCGGGGAGAGCCACGAGGCAGGGAGCGGCCCCCCCGCAGGGGTGGGGGGCGGGGCCGGAACTCGATGGGAGGGTACCGGAACTCGGAGGTGAGCAGTCAGCCGAGCTCTGACTCCGGATCAGATAGCGATTCAAATTCAGAGGAGGAAATGGGGACAGATAGCAAAAATATCCACATCCGAAATAAAGCTGCACCGCGAGGCAGAGAAGTGCCTCCCACAGATTGGAGGAAAATTAAGATTGCGTGCACCATCTTGGCTTTATCGGGCATGCTAGCGTTGCCGGTCTGGGTGACAGACGGGGGGCAGAGGGTTCACTCACCAACAAACCCTAAGGATGTACAAGCGATTGTTAAAGCCATTGTGGATAAAGGGCTTCATTCTGCAATGGTCTCCACCCTCATAGATGGTGTTTTCAGGGGAGACGACGTGCTCCCGTTTGATATAAAACAAACTTGTAGACTGATCTTTGACGGGGGTGGGATGATCATTTTTAAACGAGAATGGGGGGACAACTGTATGAGACAACTGGCCCAAGTAACTGGGACGGATCACACACTGTATGGCTCTAGCCTGCAGCGGCTAATGGGTACGGACCCAACAGTGATCACCCCCCAGGCGCAAGTCCAGGGCCTGAGGGCCCACGAAGGTATGGCAACTCGTGCATCTAGAGAAGCTCCAAACAGCCGATGCCCCAACTTCAGAACAAAACTAATGAAAACTGAGTTTCTGTTCACAGGAATGGATCATCGGGCACCCCCGTAATCTGTATACCCCGGCGACATGAGAAGACAGTAAGTCAGCAAGCATCCTGTCTAAGCCTGAGAGTTCCACACTGGCAGAATCCAGACACCAGCGAAGCGGCGTCCGTGGGTGGGGGGCTGCAATGCGTTTGTGTGATCTAATCTTTGGACCTTGTATACTAAATATGCTTTTGTTGTTTGTTAAAAGTTGGTTAGAGAAAGTTAACATTATGTTGGTAGAACACCAACAACTACTTTAAGAGTGTATTTACTCAGGGTTACCAGTTACCTCTTAGTTTTCTCCTGGTTATTGTGCCTTATGTTTTTTAGTTAAGTTATGATGTCTACATCTTAAGATTGTTATATTTTAGCTAATTTGGTTGTGCATAGGGAGGGGGGAAATGTGGGTAGTTAGGGTCTGGCGGCCGGAAGATGTGGCGCTGTACGGAAAGGTGGAGCCCCTCCCGTGATGGACGGTAGCGTGTGGCCTGTGCTGTAAGCAAGCGGAAGTGACGCTATGGGCCTCGGGTATATAAGCCCATGTGACTCGACAATAAACGCCATTTGCCATCCACCACATTGGTGTCTGTGAGCCGATGGACCGAGCGGCCTGGGGTTGGTCGCCGTGCCGTTCCTGAACCAGGTCGCCACTGCCCCCTGAAGGCAACAGATACGCTCAAGCCCCATTTTGTGGAGGATGATGAAAAAAAAATACTATGGAGAGGGAAAAAAAAAACAACAACCTTTGACTGTAGCTGGCAAAAAAAAATGCAAATGGGTATTCTATAGAATGTTATTGAAAGTAGTGATTAAGGAGGTATTGGGGAGGCAAGGACAAGGGGACGCTGTGTAAGCTTTTGACATGCTGCCAAGGAGTACAAAGGGGAAGGACAAGAAAAAAAAAAAAAACTGAGAGGAAGACTATGAGCCTTCAGCATGAAAGACCCTCAGGCGTACCACCGGAGACTGACACGCATGCTCCAGAAGGAGGGTTTGGATCCTGGTAGTTAATTATAATAACCCGTTTTTTTTTAGAAGTAGTAATGAATATGTATTAGCCTAGGAGCATAAAAATCAGCTACCGGATGTAACTGGTGTGCGTCCTGGTGGAGCGGAGACTCCCGGCGCACCCAGCGCTGTTTGCTTACCTCTATTCCTTTAATAAATTGTAAACTTTGATTAGAATCCTATTTTGAAGACTGAGCCATTTGTAACACCCCCACTCCTATATGACCCCCTTTCCCCTCACCAGTTCAACTCCTGTGTGCCCGCCAGACCCCCATTGTCACTCACATGTGCCCCCCAATGTGCAGCCCCATGTCCATGTGGCTTAGCAAGTCCACCGGTTCCCTCAGGACCCGTGGATGTACGTTGAAGACATGATCTTGTGGGGCAACACAGGAGAGGATGCTTTTGAGAAAGGGGAGAAAATAATAAAAATGGGATGGCTGCCTTTTTCACGTCAAACAGAGTAAGGTGAAAGGATGTGCACTGGAAATGCATTGTTTTAGGAATAAATTGGCAAGATGGAGGTCATCAGCTCCCTATGGATGTGGAGGAATCGTTAAGTGAGGCAGGACATGTGAATGTTGAGCAGTTGGGAGACAATGGGCTGGTGAAGCACCGTACTCAACTCACATGAACCTTGGCACGTATGCAGCTGGCTGAGAGCCAATCAGGCTCAAGGACACGATGCCCTTGGGCCATTGGGGAAAGTCCCTAAGGTGGGACAGGTAGCCAAAAGAAGGAGGACCAGACTGAAAAGCCCGGGAAGTGTTAACCAATCCTGAGCTTAGTTTCTGCAATATGTATGAGTTGATTATGTTCAAACTAGATAAAAGACGACTGAGCTATCCATTAAAGTTGAAGTTCACTGTTCACTCATATTGAGCGTCTGGGTCTTCCTTCCGTCGGCAACAAATTGGCGCCCGAACAGGGACCGGTCTGAACGGGATTTGGACACTGCTGGCAGTGATCCAGGGCCACGGTTGGACGGAATAAAGGAGAAGCCGGTCCTGCAACGCAGCCCAGGAGGTGAAAAGGACAAGAATCCCCGCACCCGCGCCGGGAAGGTGAAAAGGATGTGGAGTCCCCCGCACCCGGGAGTGGATCCCGCCGGTCGCGCGTCGCCGAGATCTGCAGCTCGGAAGGTGAAAGGGAGTCCCCGCACCCGGGATGAGCCTGTTTAGGGTCCCGCCGGAAAAGCGCCGCCGAGGTCTTTGTAAAGGCTGCAACCAACGTATATAAAGGTATGAAAAGATAAGCGGCGTATTATTTGCTCAAATGCTTTCTAGAAAAGCGGAGCATTTTAGATATAGATTGTAGAAAAAGATTGCCAAGGTTATTAGTATATGGGATAGCTAAGGGTTGTTTTACAAGTCCTGATACAGTTTTTTGAACAAACAGAGTGGCATAAATTTGGAAATAAATTGTTTGATGATGTTAGGAACGATGTTAAGTTTACTGGGAGATTTGATGAGGCCATGGAGAGCAGTGGCTAATGCATTAGCCACACATAAAGATGAACAAAGAGTTGCCGCTGCTGCAACAGAGTGGTCAGGACCACCAAGAAGGGTTAATAATGTTAATCCACAGCAAATAAATATGGAAGGAACAGATTGCCCATTGCCACCTTCCGTTAGAACTTTTACTATTACACAGGGGGCCTCGGGAATTTCGGGGGTGCCTGTGACAACGTCCTCTGTAGCAGAGGAGGAGCTCTCACTACCAACAGCTCCAACTGCTCCAATAGAAAGTGAGAAAGGAGCAAGTGAAAGGACCAGTGCTAACTCATTTCTATCAAATACAAATCCCTTCACAACGGGGGCGCAGGGAAGAGAAGGTCTGCAGCTATCGAAGGCCTTTGCTGTTACGCCCCCTGTTGACCTGAACGTGCCTTTCGACCCAGGCCCTATTGGCCTTGGAAAGGAGCGATGGAGGCAAATAGCAAATGAGGCACTGCGTGAAGGGAATTATGAAACGGCAGCACAGTTAACACAAGCTTTTCCGGTAGTATACTCGCCACCAGATGCACAGGGGAATGTGACTGTTAATATGACAAATTTAGACTGGAAACTATTAACTCAATTACGATCTACAGTAAATGATTCTGGTTTAAAGGGGGAACCTACTCGGCAAATGTTAGATTATATTTGGGGAACTAATATATTGCTCCCCGGGGACATACGTGGTATAATGAAGCTGATCCTAACACAACATCAACAGCTTCTTTTTAATTCACATTGGCAAAGTGTTTGTCAAGAGGCAGTAGCTGTGATAAGGGCACCTGGAGATCCGTTGTATGGTGTCACGTTGGAGGAATTGATGGGACTCGGACCATATTATAGATTAGAGACACAAGCGTTGCTGGGTCCAGACAAAGCTAAAGAATCAATGAGATTGGCTCGAAGAGCCTTGGACCAAATCAGAGAGCCAGGGGGGATACCATCCTATATGGGCATCAAGCAAGGAAGGGAGGAACCATTTGGGTTGTTTATTGATCGAGTAGCAAACGCAATACAAGCGGCTGGGGTACCTGATTATCTAAAGGGCACTATTCTAAAGCAGTGTGCAATTCAAAACTGCAACCCTTCAACTCGTAGTATATTAGCTACGTTACCGGGAACTTGGACAATTGAGGAGGGTTTAGAAAGGATGGCTCAGGTACCCGTGGGTCCGCAGGCTATGTTGGTAGATGTAATAAAACAACTAGGGAATAGCATGAAAGAACAGGCACAGGTATTCAGAGAGACTGCACAGCAATCGCAGAATCAAGTACTCGCTGCCCTTGCTCCTTTGCAAACGCCCGGAGGCCGTCCTACTGGCCGAGGGTCTTCACTGCAACCGCGTTGTTTTCGCTGTGGGATCACCGGACATAGGAAACGAGAGTGCAAAACGAGATCAGTGTGGTGTCATCTGTCGGTATGGTGCGTCGGAAACGGCCAGAGCAGCAGGAAGGACTGCCCCGCAACGACACAAAAAGCAGCATTTACCACAGCGGCCGGAACGACACCGTTTACCTCCGACCAGTCACCAGAGGGAGTCTCGGCTTGGATTTGGCAACAGCAGTAGATGTAACGCTATTGGACTCTAAACCCACCAGGGTAGGAACAGGAGTTATGGGACCAGTTGTTGTCAATGGTGATCCTGTGGGAGCTTTATTGATCGGAAGATCGTCTGCTGCCTTGAATGGATTGCAGGTATTGGTTGGACTTGTAGATGGAGACTATTGTGGGGAAATACAGATTATGGTTTCTGCAATGTTTCCTCCAATGCATGTGCCGCGGAATACAAAGATAGCTCAATTAATTCCGTTGCCACACCTTGCGGCATCTCTACCACCGATGGTCAATAAGGACCGAGGACTCGGAGCATTTGGCTCCACAGGAAAAATAGCGTTATTAACGCTTGGCATGCAGCAGAGACCACGACAAAAAATCACAGTATGTTTAAAAGCAAGAAATCGTGAAGGTCCAGATCAAAGATTTGAATGGACTGTATTACCCCAGGGAATGCGTAATTCACCTATGTTATGTCAGCTTTATGTTGACGCAGCTCTGCAACCGATTCGACGAAAATGGCTAGAGACAATAGTCTATCGTTACATGGATGATATTTTGTTAGCCCAGAAGGAACCGTTTTCTCTACAACAGAAAAATGACTTAACACTGACCTTAAAACAAATGGGACTCATACTTGCACCGGAAAAGGTTCAGGAGACAAGTCCCTGGAAGTTTTTGGGTTGGAAAATTACAAATTCCACCATTCAGCCTCAAAAACTTACAATCCAATCGGATATCAAAACTCTTAATGATGCTCAAAAACTGCTGGGAGATTTACAATGGATCAGGCCAGTAGTCGGGATTCCGAATGAACTGTTAAATCCCCTTCGGCCGTTATTAAAAGGAACTGATCCTGCTTCAAAAGTGACACTATCAGAAAAACAACAAGAAATACTACAACAAATCGCATCTTTGATCACAACGAGTGTCACGCATCGACGTATATCTGACAAGCCACTCGATCTTACCATTCTATGTGGCTCAAAATGCCTGATGGGTGCCATAACACAGCAAAAAATAAAAACGGGGGAGAAGGGAGGAGAAACTGTGGTATTAGAATGGATAGCTCCTCCGTTACAACCTCGACGAACAATTCAAGAAAAAATTGCAACATTAGCAGAATTAGTAAAGAAGGGGAGGAATCGAATATTGCAAGTGGATGGGGTTCCTCCAAATATTATCTGGTTACCCATGAAGCCAGGCGATTTGGAATGGTATATACAAAACTCTGAAGAGTTACAAGCTGCACTACTACAGGATGGCGCTACTATAGTAGCAAAAACGTTACAATCAACTGCTCTGACATGGATGGAAAACCAGGGATGGATAACTAAGCCAAAACGATCGTCTATCCCACTTAAGAATGCAGTGACAGTTTTCACTGACGCAGGAAAAGGTTCTCGAACTGCTGCAGTAACTTGGCATGGTTGGAAACATCAAATTTTACAAGCCCAAGATAAAGACTCATTACAGACACTAGAACTTCTTGCAGTAGTATGGGCATTTATAAAATGGAGAGATGTTCCGTTAAATGTGGTATCCGATTCCTTATATGTAGTAGGACAGATCGCCATAGCTCAAAGAAGTGAACCGTATGCAGTAATACACATAAGGAGTCATCAGTGGGAAGAAGGCCTGGGAGAAGGCAACGCTCGAGCAGACCGACTAGTCGCCGCAACAGCTACTGAAGCACCACTGTCACCCTTTTGCAGAGCTTGGGAGGCTCATGCTATTTTTCACCAGAACGCTAAAGGACTTGCGCGGGCTTACAGACGTGGGTGTTCAGGTCGCAGCGCAAGAAGAGGCCTGTCCACCTGGCAGCGGAGACAGCCAGCTGCTGGAGCTGAAAGTTCAGCTGCAGCATGATGTGGAGGACCTGCGGAGGCAATGCAGTGCCCTTCAGCAGGAGACCCGCTGCCTGATCAAGAAAAGCTCACTGGAAGTGACGGAGGAGGTGGAGTGGCTCCAGAAGAACACCTGTACGCTAGGCCTCCTTACCAAGCGTCTGCAAGAAAAAGCCAGGCAACTGAAAGAGGTTGCAAAGACAGAGCAGGCCGACCAGCAGCAGAGAGGGCAATTGGAAAGCGAGGCTGGGAAAAATCTTAGGCCTCACATGAACCTGGATCTGGAGCGCTCAAGACTGCGGAAAAGGTACGAGGACCTGAAAGTACGTCTAGCAGAGATGACAAATGAAAATGCCAGACGTGCAGAAGAAAATTCTCAGCTCCGCGGGCAGAAGGATTGGATAGAGGAGGTCCAATCTGAAAACGCTGCTCTGAAGGTGAAACTTGTGCAAGTGACAGAGCAGCGAAATGCTGCCGTTGGAGAGGTCAAACGTCTTCAAACACAACTGAAAGATGTGGGTTGTGAACTGAATGCCATGCGGCAACTGGCAGAAAAAAGGCAACAAGAGGAGAAAGACCTCGAGGAAACAAAGCGACTGCTGCACAACAAAGCAGAGGAAGTTGAGCATTTCCAGAGGGCTTGGGCAGAGCAAAGAAGGACACATGAGGAAGACATGCAAGTGGCTCAGGCGCAGCTGAGAGAATTCGAGAAGCAGTATCAGCAGCAAAGTCAACAATGTGAGCTGCTCTCTCAGCAACTTGAGCAAGAAAAAAGAAAAAAATCCAACCGGATCACCTCAGAACTGCTCCAGGTGACATCTCCTGCCACAGCACAGGCCTCTGCAGAGCAGTCCCATGACCTTTGCAACAATGAAGACTGCTATGATACTTCTGAGAAGGCAACCGAAGTGTTGGCATCCCACACAAGTACCTCAACATCGGATGCCGCACACAACAGCCCTGGTTGCAGCCTTCTTTCAGACGAGGGCCCTGTGGATGAGACCGGAGACTCAGGAGTGGAGCATGTGTCCTTCGAACTCCCGTCCCTGGGACAAGGACTGCTAAAACTTCGAAGATTTTTAGCTCGCTATAGCTACAATCCTTTCGAGGGTCCTAATGAGCACCCCGAAGCAGAGCTTCCTCTGACTGCAGGAGAATACGTTTATGTACTTGGAGACATGGATGAGGACGGCTGGTTTGTGGGAGAGCTGACAGATGGCAAACGAGGATTCATCCCCTCTAATTTTGTAGAAGAAGTTTCAGACGACGAGCCAGTGACAAACGTGCCTCCAGAGCTACGTGATCTCCTGCAGGATAGCGACGATGAAGAGAGGTTCTGCAGCAGAAGTAGAAGGAAGAAACAAAACAAAAATAAAGAGTCTTAACTAAGGAACCTGTGTCTCTTTTGTCTCCCCCCTTCTCCCTCCCCTTCCACAGCTCTTATTGCTGAGTGTGACGTCGCCGTATGGACTATCCCTTTGGTCTTTTGGGGTCAGCTGTCCCGGCAACGCCCCCTCCCCACCTCCTGCCCACGGCCAGCCGACTGGATTTGGGGCTTGGGGGGTGGCAGAGGGAGGGCGCTGTGGGAGTCCTGGTGCTGTGCTCAGCAGCAGACAAAACACATGGGTGCAGTATCAAGTCAGTTCTAGCTACAAGTACAGAGCACAGTGCTGTATGGGCTGCTGTGGAGAAGGTTGAGTCCATCCCAGGCAGACCCAGAACACCAAACCCACCATGGTGGGGATGGGATGACCAGGCAGGGTCTAGAGGGGTGGTTGGATCCCAACCAAAACAGTCGCCAGGGGGGCTGGGAATGCTGGGGAAGGTGCTGGATGCTGTGGTGGGAGCTCCTACGCTCACCCACCGAGGAGCTCAGAGGGATGGCGGTGTCAGGGGGAGCCCAGACAAGTCCCTGCCAGAAGGGAAGAATTAGCAACAACCAGCTCTTGCAATTAAGAAACATGCCAACTCAGCAGATTCCTGACCAAAGGTGAAAAGTACACTGTGAGGAAGACTCGGGGTCTTCCTCCCAAAGACCCCTGCCCACAATTCTTGGGAGGCTCTACGCAGGTGCAAGGTGCCAAAAGGCTAATTAGCATGAGAAGCGAGGGAAGGCAGGGATAGGTAATGAATATGTATAGGCGCTTGTAGAATATTGATAGATTGATTGTATAAATTCAAGACTGCTTTCTGCTTTGGGTATGCACGATAGGTGGAGAGATCCCCCATGCATCCAGCGCTGCAATAAAGAATATACCACTTCAAGGAATTTCGGCTTTGATCTTTGAATCAGTAGGAATGAGGCACTTTTTTTTGCCTTCCTAGGGAACTAGTGCCAACATCCTGTGCTTCAACTCAGAGGACTTGAGTGAAAAGTTAGATGTAGACCCAAATAATAAAAATCTTCAACGTTTCTTGCTATTGTTTATTCAATTCCTGCTTTTCTGGCAAATTGGGTTATATTGGTACTGATATGAATCCAGTGCTTTCAAGTTTTGTGGTTTACCAAAGTGGGATTGGAATACTTAGAAATTAGGGATTATGAAAAAGATAAAAAGCTAAATTTGGATTTGACCTTGCATTTGAATATCCTGGGATGATTACCATTAGCTAGTTGTTAAGCCTTTGAATCTTTCTGCTCAGTGAAGCAATTTTATTCCTCCCCTTATGTGCCTTTTGGAAGAATGTATAGTAGTATTTTGTGTACAGCAAGACTATACTTTCATTTACAATATTGACTTATAGTAAATTGGACTAGAACCAACTCTGAATACAGGTCTTTTTTCATACTCTCCTATTACCATTTATAAAATAAAATTAGATTATGGGGAAATCCAATTTTGGACTTTTTGGTCTTTTTTGGAGATAGGAATTGTGTTAAATTGTCATATCTAAGTGTCTCTTCTCTTACATACACTCCTCTTGATGTACAAACATGTACATGCATACTTGTAGTAGAGGAATAAGACTTCCCTGTTCCTACCTAAGTGTCTCTTTAAAAAAAAAAGAAATATTTTATTATTATTTTCTATTTGCAGATAGTAGAACTGTGTTAATCCATTTGGCCCAGGGCATGATGGTTTTTGCAGCTGATTATTCATCATGAACCACAAATGCTTTCCAAAGTCCCTGCTTTCCAGAATAAGTACTTTCTCTTATCCAGGTGACATTTATTCTGTCCTTTCAAGATGTAGAACCTTTTCTGTGTGATGCAGATGATTCTATATTGATGACTTTGTTACTTACAGTTTTTGTGATGATTGCCATCATCCAAGTTTCACAGTGATTATTTTGCATTTCATTTTGCATTATGTATATATATGTAAGTAGCTATATATCTTAAAGCATTATGTTCCAAATAGGGCACAGTACGCCAGTTCAGACCCAGGATAAATGGATACTTGGTAAATACCTTCATTTTGACAGCAAACTGAAAGTGCTTTGCCTATGGTTTCCTGACAGTTGTTGCCCACATTTAGAAGTTCTGTATTACCACTATTTCCCAGCCTTTATTGTGAGGATGTCATTTTAACCAAACAGTACTTGAAGGCCCCACTGTATTTTTAAGACATGGTTCCTTCCATTCTTATCCTTTAACTTTGTTGAGGAATGAAGGAGTTGAATGAGTTTAGGATAAATAATGTGACATTTAAAGTTCTGCTAAAACAGATATATTTAGCCACTCCTACTTTCCCATATGTTTCCAAATAAATTGTTTCTAGAAGCTAGCAATTTCTAGAAATTATTTGTAGAAGTTTACATTACTTCTCTTAGAATGATTTTCAGTTGGAATACACAAGAAAAATCAGGTATGTTTCATTTATATTAGAGACTTTTCATTGCTACAGAAAAGTCTCTTAAAACTTATGTCTTGTAGCTGCGTGAGCATTTGAGAGTTATATAGCATAGTCAATCTTTTTCCCTTGCCATTGCCTACCATTTTTATCTCTGGCTTAGCCCCACTGACGTTGCTGAGCAAATGTAGCAGCTGTGATAAATTTGAGAGAAGGGAATACCCGCTAAAGATGAGGTCATTTTCTTTAAAAGTCTGTTTGGAAGAAATAGTCTACAGTCTGATAAGAGGTAAAACTCAGTTATTAAACAACTGAGTTATTTAATGTTCCACAACCTAGTTCAAATTTAATTAGAGGACTGTTAAAATTTAATTTTCATGTGGCATCATCACTAGAAAGGACAACTGAAAAAAGTTCCTAGCACACCTGCAAGAACATAAAGTGTGTCTCACAAATGCTTCTGTAGCCGTGAAAAGAGAAAAGGAACAGCTTCATTATGAATTTCAGGACCAGATTAAAAAAAGAACAAGCTTTGAGATATTGTTACATTTTGTAAAGTGCTGTATTCTTCATATTGAAAGGCTGATTTTATAATTCAGTGATTTAAGAACAATTGTTTTGTTCTTTCTAGGGCTTTTAAAGAAAGTTTTCTAAGTAACAGATCTGTCCTTACAGAGGAATTGAATTTTCTCCCTTCAAGCATTGGTTTTGATACGTATTTCACCCCAGCATTCTACCACATCATTTCAAAGTTGATCACAGGTCTCGAAGCAATGTGTCTGCCTATATTTTAATGCAAAGGATATCAGCTAAAATTATTGTGTTTAAAAGGGATAAAATTCATTATCACACAATAAAGCCATTTTTTTCGTCTTTTCTCCCATCTTCTCTTCTCTCCTGCCTGATTTCCTCTTTCATTAACAAAGACTGATCTGAGTATCAAAGGTAGTTCTTCATTTCTTCTGTTTCCATTCTAAATTATGTTCATATGCAAATGAAATGTATTTTAGATTTTAAAAAAAATCCTATCAATTTATATCGATGTGTTTATTTATAGTAGTGTAATAGTATTCTTCATCAGTTATACAGGCTTTATTAAGATTTAGTTTTGTATTTCATCATATATTTATGGATGTAATAAGTTATTTTCAAACTCTTTTCCATTTGTAAAGCATAGCTTCTCACTATAAACATTTATTTCTTTTTCTTCTTGTACATAGGGTTTGAAAAGCTTACAAGGTATCATTTATAGATGAAGTTCTCCCTCTGGTAGTGGACCTATATAATTCCCAAATAAGAAGGGCTAGATGTAGCAGGACAAAAATGATTTTAACACTTCTGGGTCTAAATCCATACTAAAAGAGCATGGGAGCTGGTAATTAGCTGTTGAAGCAAAGTGTTGAGTATTGTAGGGTTTAGGTTATAATTCTGTCTAGTGCATATACTTTCCCTAGTCACTAATATTTAGTTTGCTCCTAGAGTCTCCTCTTTGCTTTCTGAGACTGGAATTAATGGGTGTTGGGTAGTAAGGTCAGTGAGGAAGAGGAAGAAAAGATCACCATTTCCTGCTGTTGACACTGGAATGATGGTTAAAGAAACCATTAGGCTTAGAGTATGACAACAGCCAGATTATGCCCTCTAGAATCCCCTTTTTGCTTAAATACCTGCTTTTGCTTCTCATGATGTCGACTTCTGGCTTCCTGAAACTTTTCAGTTTCTGGAGAGTCTAGCAATAATGCAATTGTCATGCTAAGGATGAAGTCTTTTGGTAATTTACTAAACTAGTTAAGATACTTCAGAATGTCATAACTTAGGAGGAGATAACTTAGTAAGTGATCCTTAAATTCTATATATGTGTCTTTGAAATAATTTGTGCTACCTCCAGCTTTCTAGTATTAGCTATAGGGAGTATTGAAAAGAGCTACTTGGTAAGGATTTTAATAAAGACCTTATGTAACTTCACAGCTTGTATAATCAAAGATCACAGCAGCTAGGAATAGAAAAATGTGCTATTATAAATAAATACTCCATGATGAATATTCAACATACCTCTAAAGCCTAATTTAAGTACATTTGGTTGTTTGTTTCATTTCTTCTTCCCTCAACTGATTTTCACCTGGATGACTCTATTTTAAACAGGGACAATAAAGAAATTAGTAATGACTGAATGTTACCTTGGCTCAGCTTAAAATCAGTGCCCAAAAGTAATCAAATGTTAATGTAGGTCAGCATCATCACACTAGTCAGCATAGATGTGCAGCACTTGATATTTTTATTTGTTCAAGGTCAGCATCAAGTACTTTCTATTAGTACTGTACACAGTATTCAGTAGCCCCTGTATTTGTGGCATAATTTTTCTTTTGATAGCACATGCAGACCAAGAGACTTCTGAGCTGGAGTGTCATTTCATTCAAATACATGGTTTTCCATTTGCAACTTCAATAAAAAACATTTTATAATACAGCTCCTCTCAGGAGCTGTAGAAGACAAATGAAACATAGCCTTCATTTCCGCAAGGTACTTTCCTTGCACAAAAGAAGCCATTTTAAATTTATTTAAAAAATGTTGGTATTAGTGCATCTTTTGAATCTGTTTCAGTTAACTCTATGCTCTAATTAGAAATAAAACATGGTTCTGTTGGATAGTCTTGTTTTTAAACACCCAGTCAAATAGCAGATACATACAGATCTCAAAGACAAGGTATTTAATAGAAAATGTTATAACCTTCTCCTCATTCTTTTCAATGTTTTACACAGATGAAAGTACTTTTCATCTGAAGAGTTCAAAGTAGGTTTGTCTTTTTTCTGCCATTTTACAGCCTGGAAATAGAAGATTTTGATTCAATTTTAAAATGCATCTTGATGCTTATTATTTTCTCAGAAAGTGTTTGGGAGATAGAAGGCAACAAAGCATCACACAAGATAGCAAAGAAGTCCAGAAGTACATAGATTTATTGAAGTGTTCTTCATAAAACCTTTGTCTCACTCTGTGGTGATTCCCTTACTGTACTCAATATACAAAATAGTTTAACATTCCACAGTTCTAAGGAATTATCTAGCTACATGTATATTTTAAGGCTCATATTGAACATGTTTTATTATATGATTAGCAAAAACTAAAATAGAGATCTGTTAAAAAATCTGTTGCTTGCATTCTTTCCCTGATCTTTGAATTAAACCCCAAATGTTGAAAATATCCGTAGCATCAAACATAAAGAATCACACTGAATTACTTCTGAGAAGTCATTGTGAAGACAGAAGCACCGTTTGGTATTTTCAGATTCTTCTGATTGAGCATTCTGATTGATCATAAATTTGCTACTAAACAACATATGGGCAAATCCCAGAATGCTAGGAGAGATGTTAAAGAGTGGTCAAAACATCAACATCTTATTGTATTTATAATTAAAACATGCAATGCAGAGCACATGCATATAAAACCACTGAAAAAGAGATCTTGTCATCCTTTTGGAAGTATTTGAGAAAATAACACATTTCAATGAGATACCATGGAAGATTAACAAATTAATTATGTATTAGCTGACCTCCTGTATCCTTGGGCTGTCAGTGCTACCTTACTGTCTTGCAATGCTACTCCAATACAATTTTAATTGGAACTACATTTCCTTATTGCCTGTTTGAGTTTGGTTTTGTTGTTTTACTGCTGCTTCCTTGTATGGGGAGGACTACCTCTGAAAGCAGGAAATATATATTCTCTTTAACAGTTTTTCCTCTGCTTCAAATACAAAGACTAATTCTAGAGGAATATAAAATGTAGATACTAGTGGACTAGATATTGGTGTTAGGATTAACAGTTTCTTTACAGGTTTATCAAAAATGAAACTTAACATTCTGCAAATAGCATTGAGTGCAAGAAACACTTTAAAGAAGAGCAGATGCGAGGAATAAATATCATCTGTTCAACTAGTTCATTACACTTCCAGTGTAAAGCTTTTCACATTTTTTTCTTCCATGTTTTGGGAGCTCTTTCAAAATGAATCACATGATATAGCAATGCCCTGCACCTAGAAGAAAAAAGCATCAATAAGCACAACTCTGCTTTATGTCTATTGAAATTCTTTCTTGCCTTTGCTTTTTCAGTAAGTTATTTTATTCATTTATTCTCTCTGCTTCTAATGACTCTTACTATTCATAATGTTGTCACTGAAATATTTGTACAGAAGGGTAAACTGTATCACAATCACATACAGGCTGCACAGGAAACAGGGCATAAGCAACGATGCATTTTTTTTTAAACCATGCTTCCTTGAACTCTTTGTTACTTCATATGTTTGTCCTTCGCTGTGCTGGAGGTACCCAGAGGCCGTGCTTGTCAGAACACTCTGTGGGAGCCCCAAGTAGCCATACTGTGTAGCCCAACACAGGAGAAATAAGAGAAACCAAGCCAACCTGTCCTTTCTCTTTTTTTGCTACCATGGCAGCAAACTGAGTGATTGCCATAGAAAGCTTTCTGCCTGCTGTGCATTAAGGGAACATTCCCATCAGATGAAGAGGCTAGCAGCAGGGAGGGACAGTCCTTGCTGATTATTTTCAGAGTCTTTACAACAAGTGTAAACTGGTGCTGTCGTACAGAGCAAGTCTGGTGCCTAACTTCATTCTGCAGGGAAGCTCCTCTTTGTTGCCACAGTTGCAGATCCACTCCCCTTTTCCCTCATAGTAAATACTTTTTACTGCTGGTGTAGAGCAGCAGATACCCTATATTCATAGGCTTAACCTGACCTTTAGAGATTAAATTAATATTTATATGTAATTTTTTTCCTCTTCAAATTCCTTGGACCTGTCTGGTAAAAATAAAAAAAATCTGTTCCCACAATAGTGTTGATAATTTCCTGACACAAAAGGCACTGTTATATAACATCTCCACTTTTTCCAAGCCATGGGGAAGCCATTTCCAACCTTCGGTGAAGAACAGTCTGAATATTGTAAATCCAGTGCTTTAGACTTGTCTTTTTGGGGGAAGGTGTGAAAGGAGTGAGAAATGTCCTGGACTGTGATTTTGAAATGCCTGAGGGAGGAGAGAGAATTGTTTGATGGGGAGGAGGTGTGCTTTCCAGCCAAGCCCTTTGAGCACAGACACTAGTGGGATGCATGACACTGTGGTTCTGGACTGCGGATGGTGTGTGGAGTCCCATGGTAGAAGAGACTCTGTTGTACTGCATTACACATTCAGTTGATGACAACGTTGTAGATAGAAGAACAGAACTCAGTGCAGGTCTACTGTTAGCTTAAGATTTGACAGAACTGCTAGGTAAAGACATCAGTATTTTCCTTTTAAACTCTAGAAATGCAAACTTGTAACGCTTGCCTATTTCCAAGCCTGCGACTTCAATATTTTCAGAGTTTGTTTTGCAGCAATATTTTCCTTATCTGCTTAGTTGCAAGTGAATGTAAGTATATACAAGTTAGAGAATAAGAGAACAAGAGATAGTATTGATGGAAGTATTTAGAAGACTCGTAAATCAGGCCAGCCTAAAACTTTGAAACGGCGCTGTGCTATGTTGGTGTTTATTAACAATAGGTATTGCTAGTGGTTAGTTCTTAATAATTATTAATCATTATCACCACTTCAAAGCAGTTGATTCTTATTTAACTTTTTTACTGCTGATGGATATGATCCTTGGAGGTAGTCACTGCAGTTGAGATGATCAGGCTGCGGGGGTCTTTGATGAGGGACACTGGAACCATGATCGGTAAAGCTGTTCTTCCCCAACTCTGTTGGTGTTTCTATGTTCCTTACCTTTTGTGGTTATGTATTGTGCTTATCTGTGTTACAGTAGGGTATACACCGTGTCAGTGTATGCTTATACTATTTTAGAATACCTGCGTATGAATTCAAGGCAAGCAAATACTAATTGTGTCCTGCTTAGTTTATTTCTACAGTTGCAGCTACAGTTTATTTCTACTGTTGCAGCTGTAATGCTGCAACAGGCCTCTGTTCTGGCTTGGCTGCAGTGCTGTTGCATCTTTTTCTTCATCTATCTTCATAGCTAGCAAATGTAGGCCTTAAGAAAATTTTTATTATCATACAGTCTAAGCTTTCCTAATGAAGAATTAGACAAGGTTCTAGTTCTTTAAAAAACAGTACATGCTCTGTTAGTGTCAGTGTCTAGGAAGAGCAGGGGTAGCCAAAGGATTTGGTATAAGAAAGAGTTAGGGGGACACCTTGGGAGTTAAGTGGCACACATGAATTCCCTGGACTGAAACAGAGAGAGTTGTACTATTGAAACAAAATACATTTCCTTTCCTTTGTCCTCCCTGGCAAGCAGAGGCTGTCCAGAAGAGCTGAGTGGTGAGGGCAAAGGAGAAAACTCAGACTTGGTAATGCTATCTCTTCATTGTAGTATGCATTTTGGATCTTGTCCACTAGGTCACAAGGAGGGAATGGCCATTTTTCTTCCTGTCTTGTCCATTGCCGTTATCTCATTAAGGCATGAAGTGTTTAATTTGTACTCCATTTGGGCTTGTACTACTCAGCACCTTGCAGTACTGAAGGTATGGAGATTTTAACGTGCAGGTTAATGGTTTTCTGAGCATCTAAAGCACTATAATTTCATAGTGTTTCTCTTACCAACTCCATCACCTCTCCCATGCAGTTCTCTTATTTAATAAATATGAATTGCTAACATTATGCTAATCATTTATTTTACTTAATCATGTTGTACAATGGTGAAAATGTAACTACTTGCTTTTGTTTTAATTATAACCTCTCCTAAAGCACTTTGTAAAGATATTTACATAGAAAGGTGTGGTAAAGACATAGGAGAAGGTGCTGTTCCACAGAGGAGTAGGAATATTTTTATCTGCTTAGACTTGTTAGTCTGTATCAAACTGAAAGTTTCTTTAAACTGTGGAGTGTCATGAGCTCTGTCACATTTTAAAATGAGATCATTTTATATTCTTTTTGCTTGATGATTGTTAAATGAGATCTAGAGCAAACACAGCTTTGATGTCACCTTTTGTCTATGTGATGTCACATAAACACAAATGTTGTGTCTAAGTACAGCAACTGGATTTTTATTTCTTTACCTCAATAATTCCTATGAATAATCCCGGTAGAATTATTTTTTTCCCCTCAGTTTTTAGTTTTCTTACCTGTCCCCATAATTATTGGTAATTTTTCTGTTTTCTATCTGGGCTATCTCACACTCTGGTTTATATCACTGTCCTTTCAATAGCGGCTATGCCAAAGATCTTGTTTCTTTTCCTTGTTGTGTGTTGTTTTTTCTTCAAGTAATGCTTATTTTAGCCTAAAGAAAGAAATATTACCAAGCAATAACTAAAAAAGATGAAACCATAAAGAGATAACAAATTCTGTATTGCTTTACCTGGCCCCCAAATTCTTCAAACCTACAAATACCTTGAAATTAGGGAAGGGAATTTTTCCTTCATGTACTCTCAGTCTTTTTTTTCTTTATAAAATACAACATCGAGTAGCCAATTGTCAGTTAAAATCCATTAGTTTTCAGTCACCCCTAGATACGGTCATATGCAGTGCCTGTAGATATGTGGAACTTTCTGCTTCTCCAATTAGCATGACCTCGGATAATCCTGCTGGAGGACAGTGAGGGAACACATGTCCCTGGGAGCACACTGCTTACCTGAAGGTGAACTTTAGTGAGGCACGTCTTACAGGCAATCCACAGAAGATCAGGCTGAATAGTCCTCTTTCTTTCCTAGGGCTAATATGTCAAGGTATGGAACTAACTCATTGTGTTGCAAATGCAAACAGGCATGGTTATGTTCTGATTGTGCATTTCCATATTGTAGTCTAATTATAAGTTTCCCAAATTTTTGCTGGTCTGCAAGAGAAAAAGCACTTTATCAAAAAGTGAATTGTGCCATAAGATAAAGGACATATATGCTATTTTTGCTGCTTCCTCTGAGGGCTAAGTCACATTCCTGGAGTCAGTGGCCTGCTCACCTGGAGCACCTTTTACAATCACAGTTTTATTCCTCTAAAAGATGGTGTCAGTGACAAATATGAGTTGTTAAATGCCTTGAAATAGCAAGTAATGTAGGGTGATAACCAGTGGAATTACAAGGCCAAATGTGTTGGCTTATAATACAGTATTTCTAACAAGTACATTTCCCACTCTATCGTGTTGTGTTGTATCTAGCTATGTGTTTGTATATGTGTGTGTTGTATTTTGTTTATTTTTTTAATATTGCAATACTCTCAGTGGAGTCAGTAATGCATTTAGAAATACATATTTTTTGTAAGTGAGCCTCTTTAATGGCAAATATTCAAATATACAGATCAGGAAGGGCCAGTCATATTAAACTGATGGATTTTGTTACATTTTATGGAGCATTTTATTTTATGCAAATGAACTGCTTATTTAGACATCCAGTTGGACTGAATCCCAGAAAAACAAACCTGATTTTGTTCTTACAACTAGAAATTGGCTCAAGACCTGAATAGAAATTATAGGGAATGGTGTACCACAGTTTGGAGTCAGATGTTTATGTGACACAGTAACAATATCTGGTGCCTTTTGATCAGTGCTGTCCTCAAAAATCAATGTTAGAATGAGAAAGTGAGGTCTTCAACACCTCCTAGGTGGTTTGGTGCATGAGAGAGACAGTGAACCTGCTTGCTAGGAATTAATCTTGGATTTCTTCAGTCCCTGTAACTGACAGGAATAGGTACTCTAAAGAAGTCATTGTTCATCATTCAGGAGGTTCATGATTTCACACAGAAGCCATTTACTTGGTTAGTTGTGAGCCATTAGACCTGAAGCCATTTCCCCAAGTTAATAAAATATCTGCAGCACTATTGGAAGAACTAAGTGTACAAATTACTTTTGCAGACATTGTAATTTGTAACCTGCGGTCCTTTACATCTTCTCCCTCTCTTCTCTTCCCTATGGGCAATCAGAAATCAGTGGCCCACTGCTTGACTAGTATCACTTCAATTCACCAAAACACAATTGCCTCATCCACCATATATATAAAATTCCCCCCAACTTCATTTAGGCAGAGCAAGCATATTATAACAGTACTAGAGGAATTTTAAAAATAATTTTTTGAATAAGATTGGATACAGAAAAACTAAAAGACCCATTATATTTGTGTTCCATATGTCATTCAGGATACAAAACAACACAGTGAGCAACTGCTGTTACTTTATTGCTCCAGCATCTGATCATTAAAGAAATGGGAAGGTTCTACATCAGTCATTGTACACAGTAGAACTAAAATGATTAAGGTGGAATATTGGCACAACATCGGTGTCTGCTGCTTTGAAAATAAACCTCTTTGCTTATTTTATATATCCGCTGCAGCCCATCATGCCATGGCAGTTTAGTATTCTTTTGATGTTATCCAAAAAATTATATAAAAGAAAACATTCATCTTTTACTGTCACTATTCATTTTTGTGAAATAAATTCTATTCTGAATTATAAAAGCAGAATAGTAGTACTGGGGATATTTTAAAATGTGAATGATGTTTTATTTTTCTTGCTTGTTTCTGTCATGCTAACTTATTCTCTCATTCATTTTAAAAGTTTGCCTATCAGTTAAGAAATGGCTCGTGTGATAATCCAAGAAACTTCTGAATGTAAATCCCATCTGGTATAGTCTGCAGAATGCTTAAGCAGTACTTCTGTCTCTCTCCAACCTTCCTTTGAAACATTGAATAAACTGAAATGGCTTTTTAAGTGTCAGCACACAGTCAGTGCTAAATGGTCTGGTTAAGCCATATGAAACTCTGTCCTCTTTTTAGTTTTGTAATTTCTTAGGAAAGTACCAGAAAAATACTTCAACAAATGTGTTAATGTTAGAAGTGAGGGGGTAGGAGCATTGCCTGTTCCATTCGTGTCATGTAGTTGGTTGTTTATATGCAGTAGCTATCTTCCTCTTGTTATTTCTGATCAGAACAAAACTGTGATAGAAGGTTATAGCAGTCGGGTGCTTTGGTAGCAGAATGCTCACGCTGAAGCTGCCAGTGAGTTCAGGTGGTTCTTTCACCCCTAACAATTTTCCTCCTAAGTCAAAGATGAGGTATGGTGTCAGGTAAAGCTATATTCCTGTTAGCCATGGCAGAAGGTGGGATTTGAAACAAACTGGGAGAGGCAGATTGGATTTCTCTTGAACTTGGAAAAGTATCAGAAAATGCTTGGGTGATTACAGAGAAGAATATGCATAAATATAAACTGACAGAAGTATAAGGAAAGAGGGCTTGAGGTTAGAATGAGCCCTACGATAACAAGGGACGTTTGAGAGGAAAATCAGTTGAAAGTGAATTAAAATATAAATAAACATACAGCATGTTTTAAAGCTATAGCCTGATATGGAAGTGGATCTTGATTTATAACTGGGTTATATTTGGTTATTTGTGTTATTAACTGCCTGAAGCAGGTATGGGATACAAATAGCAACCATCACGAGTCAGATCCGTGTGCTACTTGCAGGTTGTTATTTGAGTATCTGTTATAACCAAACACAGAACAAAATTTCAAAAGTAACTCAAGGCCTTGAAATTCATGCAGAGAACAGCCCACATTTCTGTATTGTTTTATTCCCCCAATATATGTCATCTTTTTGTATCACTGTGTGGTAGGGATGTACATGTACTGACCTTGCTTAATGACTGTAGCAAGTAGTGAATAATATATGAAATACACAGCTTCTGCCTAGTGCATGAAGATAGATAGTGCTGGGCAATCCGAGCTGTTCTGACCTGTGCTGTCATGCTCACAGTGTTCAGTACTATCCCCAAAGCTGTCCTTGTATCAGAGCAAGGCCAAAATTAATTGGAAAATTAAATTATTTTGAAATTGAGCTATTTTTACTTTATTTCATTTTAATTTTTATTTTTTTAATTTATCAACTTGATAATTATAATAGCAGTTTCTAACTCTTCTGTTAGCTACTACAATTTGCCTTCTCCTGACATATACAAATGCTTTTGAAATACCGATCCCAAGAGGCATAACTAGACAAAGTTTTCATCTGGAAAGACACTAAGCAGTCTTTTACCAAAGGTGAATATAGCAGCTACTGATGGATGTCATACTTAAAATTATTGTAAACGAATTTCTTAAACAGAACACATAGCCATGATAAATGACCTTATCCCTGCAGACAGATAGTACTAGATTTAAACTCTTTTCTAACTTCATATAGCATATATATTAACAATGCACTTCATATACATCTGTAAAGAAATGGTAAGTGTGGCTCATAACTAGCTCTTCTTGACTTGAGATGTTTGGGGTGAGTTCCTGAAGCCTGGCTTCCCAGTGTTTGTTATGTTCCTCTGTTATTTCCTGAAGACTACATTCATCTGTATGAAAAACTGTTCTGGGTGCTTGAGAAAGTGCAGGTAATTTTACAGTCTTTTGTTTTCAACAGCACTTTGTAAAATGAAACAAAACAGAAATTTGTAATACCCTCTGTCAGAAATCTGGAATGAAGCATGAGACGAACATCTCTGGATAAGTCACAAAACTGAGAAGGTTTGTGTCTGAAACCAGAAAACACTGCATTAAGTTTGATAAGCACTTTTGAATTCATTCATTTACTTCTCTTGTACTCGGACTTCATTTTTGTATGTACTGAAAGATAGGTTAGTTAGATTAATAGTTTCTGTTAATAATTTCTTATTTTGAGCAAGGCATCTGAAACAGAACACTGCCTTAGGTGAGTTTTTCCTTGCAAATTTTTCTGTTTCTCAGGTTCCAGCTGCTTCATCTTTATAATGTTTGGGATCACTTCCATCAGTCACTGATGAAACAACAGAATAAAGATCTGCCACAGGTAGTTTATTTTCTCACTGTATTTCTCCAGGGAAGAACAGCTTCTGTAACATAAAGTTTGTTTTTATGGGGTTTTGAATTTTGGTTCATCTTTTGGGAGCAAGGGATTTTTTGTATGTATTCATACTGTTTTGTGTTAGATGAGACTGTGATCGAGGGGGAGCTTTCTAATCATCCATATCATATGTGGCTTTGTAGCAGCTGGTACCACAATCCTAATGTGACACCTGAGAAAGTTTAGTCTCATGCTGTGTTTATTGTGACTGAGGGTTAGATAGGTCTGTCACAGTCTTCAGCCAGAAGCAGCAGAGTCATTGATGCTCCAGGCTGCTGAATAACCTGAAGACATGACTAGCCTATGAATTTGAAACTATGCTCTATGAAAACCGTAGAGTAGATAAAAAGAATCAGGATATGTCTGGCATGATTGTGCAGCCTGCGTGACAGTGGAGGAGGATGACAGTTTTTTTGGATATGATTTCCTAAGGGTTATTCATGCCTGATTTTGATTTGTTGAACTTCAGATGAAAAATGACAAAGGTACAAATAAACAAGGATCATCAGTCACTAGGACAGGATTATATCCAAACCAACAGAAATAATAGAAAGGATAACATTAGTTATTGTAAATATGCAAAATATTATGTGAGCATGAAATCCAGGAACATTCCTTCATTGTAAATGGAGTTAACTAGATTTACTAGAGCATATTGCAAGGGCTGTGTATGCATATACATATATTTCAAAATCCTACAAACATTATCTTCTAGGTTCTTAGTTTTAGCTTCAATTTCCTGTTTGCATTCAAAAGGTGAGCTCCGCTGTGCTCCAAGATATTTTTGGAGTAATATTCACAAGGAAATTAAATGATGACTTTGTCTTTAAGCTTAAAAAAAAATCATTTTCTAAAGCATGTTGTATGTTGATGCTGTATTTCAATACTGAGAATTTGCTTGGGCCTGTATGTACAGCTACACAACTGATTCCAGGCCTTTTTGCATGAAGAAAAGCTTTCATGTCTTGCAGTAAATGTGTTTCTGTTTGTAATGAAGATCAACCATTTTTGGAAAGTTTAACGGGAACTGCTGATCTAAGAATCAATGTGTAGTAAGTTGAAAATTTTAAATCAAAACTGTATTGCTTAACCTGATAGCTGAAATGAATGACAGAAAACAGTCCAGCAATGACTATGATAGCGAGATGTGTAAAATTTTATGAAGTGAAAGTGCAAATAAAGACAGATAAAGCTAGTCGTTTGATGATATGTAGTTGATTTTCAGAGTTCTATAAAATTGTGAAGTATGTTTCTAGTTTTATTCTTCATACAAACAGTTGTATCTATCAAAGAATATGAATGAATTGCAAATTCTTTGAAGTTCTTGTAAATCATAGAATCACAGAATATCCAGGTTGGAAGGGACTCACAAGGATCATCAAATCCTACTCCTGGGTCCCCAATGGACTGCCCCAATAAATAAATAAATAAATAAATAAATAATCAGATCATGTATCTGAGAACGCTGTCCAAATGCTTCTTGAACTCTGGCAGGCTCAGTGCCATGACCAGTGCCTGACCACCCTCTTGATGAAAAACCTTTTCCTGATATCCAGCCTGAACTGCCCCCGTCACAGCTCCATGTCATTCCCTCAGGTTTTATTGCTGGTCACCAGAGAGCAGAGATCAGTGCCTGCCTCTCCACTCCCCCTCATGAAGAAGCTGTCGACCATGATGAAGTCTCCCCTCAGTTTCCCCTTCTTCAGGATGAACAATCCAAATGACTTCAGCTGCTTCTCATACGTCTTCCCCTCTAGACCCTTTACCATCTTCGTTGCCCTCTCTAACAGTTTTATATCTTTATTATACAGTGGTGCCCAAAACTGCGCACAGTGCTCAAGGGGAGGTTGCACCAGTACAGAGCAGAGTGGGACAATCACTTCCCTCAACCGGTTAGCAGTGCTGTTCTTGATGAAGCCTACGATACAGCTGGCCCTCCTGGCCGCCAAGTATATTATAGCATTGTAGGATCATTTAGGTTGGAAAAGACCTCTAAGATCACCAAGTCCAACCATTGCCTACTGCCAAACCTTATGTCCATAAGCACCACAGCTTATGTCCATAAGCACCACATCTACATGTCTTTTAAATGCCTTCAGGGAAATATTTAAGCATCGTACACATACTTAGTAATAACTATATTTATTACCTACGTATATAAATGTTCCACTTTTTTGGGGAAGTTGCTATATGACTGTTTTTGATACATTTGGTACCTTTGGATTACAATCTGTAAACTTCCCAAAGCAGAAAGAAGTTCCAGGAGCTGAATGGACGTATGATAATTGTTATCAATTATACTACTTAGACAAGTGAAGCTTGTTAGAACACTAGAAACAACTCACAGAGAATTGTTGACTGATTTTTTTTTTTCCGTTTTTTTCCCTTGCTGGGAGCAAATTAAAAATAAAGATAACATAGTAGTTTATGGGCATAGTAAGTAGAGATGGAAGAAAAGTCTTCAGAATTCTTTATGTTCAAATAAACAAACCCAAAACTTAGAGACCTCTTAGTGACCTCTTACCTTTATTTTTATACTAGTTTTACTAGTTTTACTGTCTTTTCTTTTTGTCCCTGAGAGACTAGCCTTAGTTTGAACTGTTAGCCTCTCCAAGCCCAAGGTTGTCAGGGGTTTCACCTACAGCAGATTAGCCGAGGCAGAAGTGCTGTCTTTTCACAGTCTCTCCTTTTTATTTGTTTCTGGTTTTGTTCAGCTTCAGAGGCAGTTTCAAGAAGACTGTTTGCTACATGCCCTGCAGATATGGTTTGACCTCTTTGAATTGTTACTGAAGAAGCTGAAGAGAGGGGTGGAAAGCTCATCTTGATTTAGTTTCCTAATTCAATGTATAAATCAGTGTAGGCCTTGCTGGTTATAATGGAGGAGAAACAGCTTTTTTCTGAGCTTCTCTGTCAGGCATATTAGATAAAGGCCATGTTTACCCTGTAGGTTGGACAGTTCATCAAAGCTTTGCACGTGTATGCCATCTTTAGAGTTCCTTTTGCTATGATTGTGCTGTAGCTGGTGTCTCTAAATCCACACTGAATGACCAATCACCATTTACCAGGCAGGCACGGACAGGCAAGGTGCTGGAGAGGACATGAATGACAGAAAATACTCCAGATGACAAAATGCATGAAGGCTTACAGAAAACTGAATTTGTGGGGCTTTAATATATTTTATCACACTCATAACCTGCTTTGGCATTCCTGAATATGAGAAAACCTGTTCACTTGGACCATGTGCAATTTGTTAGCTAAATATGTCATGCCCTACTCTAGGATAAATCTGCTTTTGCTGTGACAAGTGACAGAAGAGAAAATATGAGCTAAGATTTCTAGAGCAGTGCTAGGAATTTATTCATGTACGTCCTACACAAAATAAAAATTATTCCTTTTCTGCTTATGCAAGATCAGGGCCCTTGAATGCTGCAGTAATATTAAAGTTGTAATCATAATGGTATGAAGAAAGCCTAACTCCTGACACAGGGCATCATGAGGCCAATAATAATATAATGATATGTTTACTAAATTTTCTAATGGATGGTGCTGAATATGCTCATAAAGTCAAAGGATTGCTTTTCAGATGCAGGCAGCACTGAGAACTGACTTAAAATGTTAACACTTCTGAAAGGAGATGATGTGAAAACCCATTATATTCATGGTAAAAGTAACGATGAAATTATATGAATCCATTGTTAATTAGCACTGATTAGTTTTACATTATCTATAGTGGAGAAGAGCATCAGAACATCACAGATTCCAAGATGAAATCAGATTTACCTCACTCTCATAGCTTCAAGATACAAGTCTTTCAGAACATCAAAATTTAGAGGGAGCTGAGTGAGGTTTAACCTTGTATCCTACCAGAACATTACTAGAAGAGAGTGTGGTGGTTTTACACCTGATGGACAGCTAACCAACACAACCGCTCTCTTACTCCCCCTCCTCAAAAGGAGAGGAAGGGAAGAAAGTATGAAGGACAGAAAAAAAAAAAAAGGTTCATGGTTGAGATAAGAATAATTTAGTTAAAGGGAAAATAAAGAGGAAAAAACAGGCAAAGGCTGTGCAAAGAGAAGGAAAAAGCATTTCTCTACTTTCCATCAATGAGTGATCAGCCACGTTTGGGGAAGCAGGGACTCAATATGTGTAGCAGCGTGTCAGGAGGATCTCTTAATGAGATCCCTCCCTTTCTCCTTCCCCTTTTCCAGATTCCATCATACATGTATGGCAGGGAAAACCCTTGGTTGGTTTGAGTCTGCTGCCCTGGCCATGGCTTCTCCCCACCTCTTGCCAAGCCCAGCCTGTGGAGTTTGGGGAGGGTCTTGATGCTGTGCCAGCACTGCTCAGCAATAGCCAAAACACTGGTGGGTTACCGGTTCTGTTGTAGCTCCAAGCTCAGAGCACAGCACTGTAGGGGCTGCTGTGGGGAAAGTCAATCCCATCCCAGCCAGAGCCAATCCAGGGATAGATTTCTGTGGTAAACAAATAAAACCTTTTTACTCACAAAAAGAAAACAGTACTATGAAGAAATCAAATATCTAGAGAAATATCAGTTGGTAATTAACAGAAAGTGTGAAGTCTAAACAGTGCTCAAGTTAAGATGGTATACATGTATAATCAGAAATATAGTAAAGACAATGCAGAAAAAAATACAGGTTTATTGTCAGATTTTGAAAAAAAAAGAAGAAAAAAATAAACAACAGTAGGAAGCAATTAATGAAGAGTATAGAAAAAACATCCAAAGAACAATGTGCAGAAGGGATAATTGCCTCCAAAACTGGAATCAGTTTCTAATATGAAAAGGTCAGAAGAAAGGTGAAGTGGTTTAAACAATCCAAAAATAATAAATAGATAGTAGAAGAAGATCAGATGTGGTGACAAGGCAAATTCAGCAAAGCACCAATGTACAGAACAGAAAAGGTACACCGTAAGAGTCTGAGGAAGGAGAAAGTTTTTTATTTAGAGGTTACCTTTACAACAGGACAGAGGGATAATATAGTATCTTAAAATTCTAAAATGACTGAAATAATATATTTTTTTGAGATCCCAGTCACAGTTTGGTTTCTAACCTAGTTCATCTCCAAAATTTCACCATTGGCCTTGTAGTCTGAACTTTCTCTGTGCTTTTTTGTGTTCTTGGATTTAAAAGTGTTTTCTTCAGTTAGATTTCTTTTTCTGTGTGGAGTGCTCACACTTCTATAGTGTGTTGACATATTTGTTTCTCTGTGCTTGAATTAAATGAAAACTGCCAAACCTATCACATATGCAAGAACCTGCTGTTTGTCAAAATAAGATAATGAAGCCTTGTTTTCAGTAACCATCAGAGCTTGATATTACAGAGTTGTTTTCCATATTTCTAGGGAATTTCAGCTTTTTTTTTTTTTTTCCTAACTTTTAACTAGTCTATAAATGGACACTGCAGCTTTTATTGTTCCAATACAGTTAACAATGAACCTAATTATTGTTCACATATTAAAATGCTCCTGTATTGAGTATTGTACAAAAAAAAAAAAAAAAAAAAAAAGTCTTACAGTCTAAGCATGAGAAAAGTAACAGTATCTAAAGATAGGCAGAGTATGATATTGAGTAATACCAATACTAGCGTCTGTTAAAGACAGTATCTAAAGACAAATATATGATGGAATGAGTATATCATTTGTTTACTACTGTGTCAGATGCAAAATTAGGAATTTTGCCCTCTGTTGAGTTTCACTGTTAAATAATTATGAGGCTCATAGGCTACTGCTATTCTTTATATACAACACATTCAATCTATGATGATAGTTGTCTTTTCTATCCTGCCTATTTCTGTCAGTGCAGTGGGAATGACTTTCTGCAGAAATTTGTTTTCAGGAAGGTTATCCTTTTTTTACCCTCTTTGGAACATGGCTAGAAATTAGTGGCTTTCATTGCACAGAGGTAGTACATGACAAATAAATGTTGACTTCAGCAAAAGGCCAGAATCTGGAATCATATAGCTCACATACTCCAGAGTGTCAGAATAAAAGTGGGGATTGTTACTGTACATCACTGTCTGTGAAGCTTAAGGGTTTGATTTTCCTGGCTATTATAAAGATGTAATTATGAAATAGAATATGATACTTAAATTTCATTTATGTAGGGAATGATTAATATTTAAGGGTATCTTCTTTACAGAACTTGATGAAAAAATGCTTTAATGATTTTAACAGCAGAGATTTCAAGTAACAGACCAACACTTAGTTCATTCTACTGTAAAAATGCTGGTAAGATTCGAAATAAGGAATTTGGCAGATATTCGGTCATTAAGCTAGAGTGGTGGTTTTCTTTGATGTCATTTATACTGTTAGCATTTTAAGTCAGTGTTGCACATACAACTTAAATTCCACTAGAACTCTTGAGACAAAATTAATCTATTGATGCAAGTTGGTTAGTGATTCATATATGTATCATACTCAAAGTTCTATTCCCATGGAATGAATAACAAGAAGTCTTATTTTGTGGAAAGCATAATACTCTGTTCCATGAAGATGAAGAAAAACACAGTGAAGTTTTTTTTTTTTTAACTTATATATATTCATACTAAAGTTTGCAATAAAATCTAACAGTATTCTGCTGCCTTTACATTTCAATTTCATAAGAATGTAGAAGTTTTATAGGTCTTTCATAATAAAGCTATTGTTCCAGGAATAATCCTCTTTCCTGGGTTTAAGATTAGGCTGAGGCTTTATGAGACTGAAAGCTAATTCACAGGAGTCACAAGTTACAAACACAGATATTATGAGATCTGCAGCCTAACTGCTGTTAGTAGTTCACACCAAGTTGCATAAAAAAGGTTTTTGCTTTCTAACTGATCTTTTCTATGAATGTCTTGGAGGTGAAGCACTCTGTTCAGGTGTGCTTCTCTGTGCACAGCTTGGAAAAATTAGTTATTAACGGCCTTTTTCCTGTTAACATAGGGTCTCAAGGCTCAATTACAAACCCTTTCAATCTTAATTCCAAACGCTTTTATCTGTGGTCTTTAAATTTCTTGCAGCTCACAGACTCATCCGATGCTATGGGCCTTGCTGAAAATACATGATAATGGAAGAGATGTTTTTAAAATTTGTAGGTATTCTTGCACATGTTTTGTCTTATCACACCAGTAGTAATAATTCTCCTTATGTGGCAATGGGGAATTTTACACTTTTACAAGTACAGCAGAATCCACAGAGAATTTAAATGTGGAAGTTTAAGATAAAAAACAAAACAGAACAAAACTCTATTAATGTTATGATGTACATATTGAATAGTTTTTGGAGTTATGAAATATCTGAAAAAACTGTGAGAATATCAGGTCTCACCTTGCAAAGTTCTGCTTTATTTTCCTTCATTTCATAATTTGGTCATACAAGTGAGGGCTAAGGGTTCCTCAGAAAGAGATTTTTGTCATATCCATTAGATCCTTGTCTGTGCACAGAAAATCAAAATAGCTTGGATTTTGCATTTGGATTATGCATTTGGAAAAATGCATAATGTAGGTTTTGTGAACTTTTGTTGTGCCCCCAGCAGGAGTCTCCACAAAGCAGGTGAAAATGAAAGCACTTTAACAGCTTTTACTTATAGCCATATGTTGCTAAAGCATGATGTTAGAAAAGCTATTACATATCCAATGTTGTCAGAATTCAGAAATCTACGGCACATGGTTTAGCATCATGCAGGAGAAATGAATTTTTCCTTAGAGAACAGTGACAAACTATAAATCATTTGTGTTTGTTAAAACAATGAGCTATGGAGAAAGGATTGTGGGAGATCATATAGGTCATATTTCATATCCTCACCATAAAAAGGATTGCAGTTATATTGGGAAAATAGTGGTTCAGATACATGTTGTGAAAGATGTTCTGTTTTTACACCCTGAAGCCAGTGCCATTGGTGGCAGCACTGACCAGTTTAAGCAGCCTACAAATCAGTGTCAGAGCTTGTAATTAATCTCTGTATACTAAAAGTAAACTGAAAATTTGGTCTGAAAGGAGTTTTATCCTCCAAGGTAGCTTGGTAGTAATACTGACACAGGGAACTACTGCATTGGACTAATAGTGCCTGGAAGGGTCACCTGGGTTTCTAATGACTAAATGCTTATTTTCATACATTAAGGAAATGCAGGTTAAAAACATAATTCCTGGTGTAACTCCATGGAATTCAGCTGGATTTATGCTGAGCATGAGTTTAATTCTGGCTAACTTTCTGGCATTTTAACTGTTTCATCTGTCTGGACCATGCTTTATACGTGTCTAGTAATCATTGTAAGAGTGTATCATAATGGTTTCCAACTTGCTCGTTAATTATCAGAAAAAAAAAGTCTAATATTTCATTTTCCTTAGAAGGCAGTTGCATGTTCTCTGTGTATATGGTTCTAAGGAAGAAGCTGTTTCAATGGGAGTACTTCAGTCAAAATGTTCCTAACACAAATGTGCTAGATTAACAAGTGAAGGATGGATTCATGGCACTGATACTGGCTAGTGTTTCCACTGTTCAGGAAGGGGGTATATCAATAGCTGAATGAGTAAGAGAATTTAATATCAAGTTAATGGTCCACATAATCTAATGTAAATCCCAAAGCTCAAGAGCTATGAAGGTTTTAACAAAGATATCATAAATAAGGAGCTTAAGAAAGAGTTAGGTACCTGAGAGTTACCGCCCGCGTTTCTTTCAGAGTAAGTTTTAATGTTGGTAATGTTGGTAAATAAGCTTTTGACAGAAAATGTCAAAACTACTGTAGTGTTAAATAACTTTATTGTTTCTTTTTTGTTAAGGTGTCAATTTATAAACAGGAAAATTATGCTTAGTTTTTATATTGCATTTCTCATTACTAGGTGAGGAAGGAGGTATGTATCGTAATTTTCTTACTTGGTATGTGAGGAAAACCATTTTTTTTTATATATATATATATTTTTTTTAATGGGACTCATCAGAAGGGCAGAGACAAGAACTCAAGTCTGTTAAATCTCCTCTAGTATGCAATCAAATAAACGGCTTGTTCAGTTAGAATCTTTAGGATATTAGCACGATACATTTCAATTACGGAATTTTCTTTAGCATTCAGGGAGAATCCTGCAGGCTTTCCTTCAGAATGGATTAAGCAACAACCGTTAGAATATGTAAACACTGTTCATATTGCTTTGTGTAGAAGCTCAGCACTCTTTGTGATCTCTCATGTTTCATGCTGTGGGATGTTAAGTGGAAGCTCCATGTTTTGCAGGTGATTCATATAACTCCTTGACTCTGGTCTTGCATGTTTCTGTTTTGATTCATACAATCTTGATTTTTGTATTGATGACAGTAAAACAAATCCCACTGAAAAATCCAGCTACATAAATACAATTGCTCTAAGTGTAATGGAATCTGCTTTAAAGCAGGAAAAAAATAAAACAGAAAAATATTGCTGTTCATAATTTATTTCATAGGTTGAAATGACTGCGGCAGTTTCTCATCTCAGTTGTGTTTTTTTTTTTTTTATACAACTGTAGCCTCTACTATGTAGCTGAGCCTTTTCATCAATGTGAGGAGAGAAATGTTGCTCATACCATGAGATGGTTTCTATTTATTGTCATAGTTTTACTTGTTTTTTGGTGCTCAGTGAATTCAAATTTTACTTTTCCACTTTATATTTTGGAGTTAACTCTGATTCTTGTAATCTTTTGTTGTTGTTTTGATAATAGCAATTCAGCACTTATTAACAATTAATCAAACAGCCGTCCTGTAAGCTTAGGAAGTTAATAAATGAAACCAAGTTGTAAGCTTTTTGAGATGTTCTTCAGTGCCTGTGTACCAGGAGGTCAATGACTGATTGACATCTAATCAATCAATCTAATCAATCACATGTACAAGTGATACCAGTGACATTTTTATTTTTATGTTCAGATAAAATGTTTTACTGACGTTTTCAAATACTCAAATAAAGAATGGAAGTTTTATCAGGGAAGTCACAATCCCTTTCCATTACAGCATGATAAAACTGTACCTGGAATAATACCTCCTATTTTGTGTAGTTGTGAACTGGGAAGATAAAGATTTATTAGAAATAATTCACGTGGAAACAGAAATACATTAAGTTGTACTTAACATGTACTTGATATACATATATTTGCCTGTCTGTGTGGGCTGTCACCTGCAGTAGGGCTGTGTTTTATTTAAAAACAAAACAAAACACACACACAAACAGAAAAAACACCCCAAACTGAATAAACTCACTTGTTGGTATACATGAGAGAGGGATAGATAGTGTCCAAATTAGCAATAAGTTTATGCATCTCTACATTATTTATGTGCAATTTTTCTGTGCTATAGCACTGCCTTTGTTTTTCTGTTACTTTTCCATCTGTCTTCTTGCTTATTTTGTTCAACTGACAGAATTTCTTTTATTTGCTTGTTTGGGATGCTTTCTTGTTCTGAGTACTGGATTTTGCATTTCACCCATGATTCATCTGAATGCTTGGGACGCAAGAGAACTTTTCTCAAGCCACATATTGCTATGAGTGACATTTTCGCGTTTATTAGAACATACCAGAGATTCAGTAATTTTGAACTGAGATGCTATTTATAGGAGTCTAGAGAGCATACATTGAACATATTTGGAACAACTACATAAACTTCTAACAGTTATATATCACGTTGTTGTCTTAAGTAAGTATAACTTACGTTGTATAAAGAAGATGTAAAGGAATCAGTAATTTTCCCAACTTCAACTTGAGAGAAGTACGGTTTTCCATCTTCAATTTCTCAGATATCATACATAAGAACATATGTTATATTCTGTATGTTAACACACATAGGAAATATATGATGAGACATTAAAACATATATGATTTAGGATCAAGAAAATATTTCACTGTTTGAGCAACAGTAAATAGACACATACTTCAGCATATTAATTGGGAGGCTGTGTTGTGCTATGTCTCTTTGGCAGTTGAATAGATATTCTTCCAGAGCTGCCAACTCACATTATCTATGCAAGAAGAATGATGTGTCTGTAGCATTTGCTTTTTGGCTGTCGTGACACTCATCAGCAGCCATCTTTCATCACCACGGTTACCACTGAGAGTTTTCCTAGGACAAATAGATCTGGGTTATATAGAGGAATAAATCCTAATGCTAAGTAGATTCCTTCAGTTTTCTCTTCCCAGAAATGCTCAGTCTTACCAGATCTCCAGAACAGACAATTGTTGTAATATTACGTATTCAAGATATATCATGTTTTAATATTGATGTTTTCCTGACTATATGTTCAGCCATGTTCTGTGAAATCTAACCTGTGTGCATGCAGTGAAACAGGTACTGTTGTAGTCAATTAATCCTTTTATGTCTCAATATATGTTTGTCTCTGCCTGAGAATAAAAGAAGCTTGCAGGAGGAAATGGAAAAGGCAGGAAAGGAAAGTGAACAAACTATTTGCTAACTTGTTTGTACATTTAAGAAGTCATAATTTAGCCTAAACTGGCACTGAAATAAAATATAAATCCGTTGTTAAATTCTCAAACTCCAAGCTCAACAAAACCATTCAGATTTTAAAAATCAGTTTAAAAATGAGATAGAATCATTATTATTATTATTATTAAGGTTTTGGTCTTGAATGTGTGAAGGTAAACAATTTTGTTTTTTCTCTTAAATCTAGGAATGATGTCTGTGTGTAATCAGATTTAGCACTGAATTGTTACATAAAAACTGATGTTCACTATGTTATTCTGGCCAACAAATGATGTCTTTGCTGATATTCTTTGATTATTTTTTGCATATAATGTTACCATTGTTGATCATGAAATGGAGCTAACTTACAAATCTGAGGTGATGGAATCAATCACAAATAACTATGTTCCCTTCTGATGTCAGATCATAGTTCAGTGTTGTAAGAAGTGAAGTCAAGAGCTGTCAGCTGCATTCACAAGAAAGTTAATTTTTTTCATGTTACCTCAGTGTAATTCTGAACTGTGAATGTAGTTGCTAAGACTTCCACTTTTTTCAGTCATGGGAGAAAGCAGTATCCATAAAAGTCTATGTGTAAGGCAAGAATTGTATCAGTAAAATACAAAAAGAAAAAAATATTTTTGGACCCCATAATACTGCTGAAAAAAACAGAGCAACTTCTGAGTGCTTAGGATTTTGTTCAGGTCACTGGAAATTGGGAGTGAGGTTGACTAGAAGTTGTTAGGCTACAGTTCATATTAAAGTCACACCAAGCTGTGAGAAATTGTACTTTTAGAAACCTTGGCCTTTAATTACTTTGATTGAGGGAATCTCTTGCCCATCAGTACTAAGTTGATCTTTGATCTGAGTATCTAATGGGATCAGTGATTGCTAGCAGAGCCCAACAGATGACTACTGACCTTTCAGTTCTTTTAGTTATGACTAGCAAGTAGACAGTTCACCTTTTGCTCTCTGGTGGTAATATAGGTTGAGTGCTCACACCTGATTTACTCATGAGATGTAGTTTTATAATGACTTCTTAGCTAATTTTTGTCTAGTAGGCTAAGTGTCTTATGTCCATGGTAAGTGTTCCACGAATACCATTTCATCAGTCATATCTGCTTTTTTAGCTGGGTCAGTTAGTACAGCAGACAGGTCAAAATAGTCCATACTGCTGAATGATTTTGTGTATTTGTCTTTGAGACAGCAGCTGTGAAGAATACAGGAAGTATCATACTGAACTGTAGCACTTTACTAGGGTACAAGATGAATAGGTGCACAGCAGTTACAAGCAGAGGAGAGGTAGACTTGCCACCCAATCTATCAATGAAATATCTATGCCAATTTCTAGGGACAGGAAAGTGTCAGTCTTCCTGAATTACATTTAAAAAAGGCTCTGAACTTTGTTTCCCACAAAACCAGTGATCTGCCTCATCATTTACACTAAAGTGTGTTTGTAAGTGCTTTTCTGTCTCATAGCCTGTGTGTCTGAATGCTGAATTTTACATTTAAGAACATGCCTGCTATAAGAACATGCCTGCTGTAAGAACAGCAGGCATCTCACTTCTGAAGTTTATGATGATTTTCTACACAGATATATTTAAAGAATTGGAAGAAATGAGGAACATTTGGTCAGTTCTAGGTAATTGCAGCTGAAGGGGAATTTAGTTAGTCTTGATTATGGTTCTCTGTATGAGTATAGGTGTTACCACTGGCATGTGATACGATATCACTTGTAAACGCTCTGTTAGGCTTCATGGGTTAATCGGAAATCTTTGTCAGCTTTCCTTTTGTTTGAGATTCAGTTGTTCAACATCTTGATGAATTTGGAAGTAAGGGGCACAAATTCTATTTTGCTTGGCATCTCCCTCCCCACAGAGACTGAAATATTTGAGATTGGAAGTAGCAAACATTCTAGCAAGCACAAATAAGCAAAGCTCTGACATAGGAGAGATTTGCTTGCACAGCAGTTATTCAGCCCAAGGACAGGACGGAAAGCACGTAGAATAATACTTGTGGGCCTAACAGAACAGAAGCCATCCTTGCTTCAGTAGGACTCAAGAGCTCTTTCTGAATATATCAAGTCTATTGAGCTGCTTTTGCTAGGAAGAAATTGTTGAGGAGCCTCCTGGTAGAGGTTGGAGTGTATGTGTCCAGTTTCCATGTTGCTACAAGCTATGCTTGGGGGTCCCTGCAATTGTTGCCACACTATGTTAAGCTCGGTCAGTGGAAACTGAAGGGAGATGAGTACGGAAATGTTTTACCAAGAGAAAAAGGATTTGGGTCTTTAATGAGATGTATGTTACCTAGAACATGTTAATTTACATTTATACACATAAGTTACCTGCTAGGTAATGATAGGGTGATAGTGGAGCAACAGTGACAAGCCAGTTGAGTGCTCCTCATGCAGAATAGAGGTCCTAGATGACTAGGTACAGCCATAATCCAGATCCTTAAGTACTCCACAAAACTGAGAATCTTTATTGCTTGTGTCTAGATAAACTACCTTTTATATACTATATATTTGTGCATTCACTGAGTGGAATATGTTAAATTCCAGGTGATGTGAGCTTGTTTCTAAGCAATTTGTTTTTTAAACCAACTGGATGATTAGGATGACCCAAAGGTGTCGTCAATGGGACCCTGATTTTAGCATTTTAGCATCACCATTTCTTTAGAAAGAAAATGATTAAGTGGGAATTCTACATACATACAACTTTTTTTTTTTTTTTTTTTTTTTTTTTTTTTTACTAGAGATATAAAACTGTGTTTATATCTAGCTAATACAGAGAAAATAACTAAAGAGACATAGCAGCAGCAGAGTAGAGGTGTAGACAGAAAAACAAATTAAAAGGTACCCAAGCTTTGCTTTGACATATCTAGTATTTTTAGGGTTTTAACAATTTCACCTTGGAAGACCTGAGCTCTGAAAGACTTGTTTTATTTGATGAAACAGCACATTATTTGGCATGACTGCTATACTCTTCAAGAGAGAAATATCCAGACATGGAAAGCAGCTCATGTGCAGATGAAGGTGACATCCATTCGCAGATTTGAATAGAAGTTTGTATGCCTTTCATGCTATGTGCTTTAGGCAAATGAAGTGATTGTGTCTCTTTAGCTTATATTTATACGCTACTTTTGTGAAGTTCAACAATGCATTCTATAATTTAACAAATCTATATGTTTATGAATATTGCACTCAGCTGAATTGGATATTGTCCTTGCTTCCAGGTTGGTGGACATACTGGTTGTGGTGATGTCAGATATGCTACCAGAAATTTTGCTTTGACTGGACAGTTGCCCTCTGCTTATGTACCTAGGTTGCTCTTTGATGGTTAACTGGGATGCTGATGAAAGCCAACCCAATGCAAATGTTATTCAGATATAGACAAGAAGCTATTGAATCATAAAGAAATAAAGTCAAGGATAAATACTGATAGCTTTCATTCAGAGATATAAAGTACCATTTTAAGAATGTATTTTTTTTTAATACTTCATTTGTATTCTTTGTTTAGGGAAGATAATAAGTACACTGTGTGTGCTGTCTTTTACAGTGGTTTTGTCATAGACATGGAAAAAGTCAGATGTAGATGAAATATTTAGAAGAGAAAATCCAAGCAAACCATATGCTAGAGCAAATGTAAGCACGTCTGTGGAAGGGAAGGGAAAACAGAAGGGAAAACAGAATTCTTGATCTAGAAAATGGGGGCAAAACTGAACTAAGACAAGGAAGAAAGAACAATGAGGAAGGAGATAAAGACTGCAGGGGAGAATTCTTTTATTTAAGAAAACATCTTTCAGATCAATTTCTGTTCGTGCAGGCTGATTCAGACAACCAACAGAGAGAGCAGAATAGACTTTTTGTTATCAGAAGTGTAGAGTACAATATTTCTGCCTACCTATGGAGATAGTAGCACACAGTCAACTAACCTAGCTCTTACTAGGTATCTTACTAGGTATATCACGGGACTTTGGGATTCAACAGTAAATAACAGTAATTAGTTTTTTTTTTTTTTTTTTCCTCCACTCTAGTGGTATCTAGACTTTGACTAAATAGTTGGTGCATTTTTACCAAAATCTATCTAGATAATAACTAGATTTTTAGTTAAACTTCAGTTTCAATGGACTGTTTTTAAAATTTCAGTGTGTAACACTTCTAATTTTGTGCTGTAATGCCTAATTCTTGCTAAAGCACTGATTTTAGTAGGACTAATCATCAGCTTAAATTGATGTATGTGATAAAAGGTGTTGCTGGAATGCTGCCAAATTTATGCAAAAAAAGCATCTTTAAGTAAAGGAAGTTTGTGTTTGCTTGCATTGAATTTACAAAACACAACATTTCCTTTCTGTTATATGTCACTGTAAAGTACTCACATGGACTATCAATGGTCCTGGTATCATCTTTTTTGGTGTGATAGCCCATTTTGCATTACTAAGTATTACCTAGTATTTGTTCCTATCATGTATACCTTGTGTACATATAATTATAATTTTAAAGAGCTAATTTAAAGAGTACCACAGAGATGTAATCAGACTAATTGTTCAAAACACCTCTGTAGAGATTGTCCAGAAATGTAGGTTCACAGCAGTGGCGTATGGTCAGTGAGTGAAAGTCTCTTCTTTGGAAGGAGGTGCATCTGTTGGTCTTTAGCGTGTCTTCTGTAGTACATTGCCCCTATTGACCTGGGCCAGTAGTGTTGAGAAGTGAAGTCCATGTCTTCCAAACCATCTTTAAGGAGTTTTGAAACAGTCATCAGAGAGGAGCGGACAAGTAGGCTGTGAGAAGGCCTGAGTTTGGCACTCTTGGTACCCTCTAAGGGATCACCCTAGCAAGTCCTGATGGTAGTTTGAAGCTCCCATTTCTCTTTTCTCAGACAGACAGTGATTAACTAATTTTTGTTAACAAAGTTAACTGATGACCAGCCAACACTCAAGTAACAGATATTAGTTATTTTATTGTAATAGCACTAAAGGGAAAACATATGTTGTGGTTTGAGACCAAACTGGAGACTAAAGGAGTGCAGATACCAAAGCACTTCTAGTCACAGATATATTAAACACTGACACATCTTCACTGAAAAGACAGTGCAGTCCAGGAGAGAAGACAGCTTGTAACGTGTTCCCTCTGTCCTGCAGAAGACAGCAGGGTCCAGAAGGAAAGCTGGGAGGGAGCGGGAGGGGGCACAGCACCACGGGGCGCCTGAGGCGCGCTTGCAGCCTCCTGTGGCTGTGGTGCCTAACGGTCGCCTGCTGCCACCTGTTGCACACTTCTGGAAGGTTCTCCCAGCCGTGACGACAACAGCGCTTACCAGGTCAATGATGGGGTAGTTAGCAGAAGGTAAATAAATAAATAAATAAATAAATGTAATCAGTCCCAACCCCGTGGTGAACAACCACAAAGCACAATAAAACCATATGTTGATGTATTTTTTGGTTTGCAGATGTTACCCATCAGTGGCTGCCACAAGTTGCGCCTGTGACTGGCAGAAGATGATCAGCCCCTTATCTGCCTCTTTGGTTGAGACTTGTCTCAGTTTAGTTATCTAAAGGTTAGATGTTACACCTCAGCTGCTCATTTAGGCTTCCCCTACCGTTGATGAAGAAATATATGCATTTAGGTCTTCCAAGCACAGAATAAACTTAATTGCAGTATAAAAGTGATTGACAATCTCTCAGCTTATTATAGAAGCATCCTAGAAAAATCTAGTTTAAATGAATGCTTGACTTTTATATGCCAAAACTAGATTACTTTCAAACATTGTTTCAAGTGAACATCCTTTGACGGTAACTAAAGCTCTAAAAACTTTCAAGCTTTCCTGAAATGAGCAAAGCAGTAGATGTGTTTTTTCTCCAGAGCAATCAATATTAACAAATTATTTCTTGGTGTTCCTGATCTCAAAAGAAAACTGTCTGTAAAATAATTCCAGTGGACAGTGAAATTAATGCCTTTTCCTTTGCTAGTGTAAATTAGCATTCCCATAGTAACAGCATGGTATGTTGTTTGTATCTTTTTAAATAAAATAGCTATTACAATTTGATATTTTTTCTATGTAAATAGAAACTTTAAAACAAGTTGTATACATTTAATTCACTTAAATGTGCTTTTGAATGAAGTCTTAGCCAGTTTATTAACCAATATAAATTCACATTATGATAATTTGTATCTGTTAGGTACTCACTATTTCCCAAGCATGTATTAAATGCAGGATGTTTAGAATTGGAACAGTGTTGAATTTTGGTGTTTAGATGACAACGTGCTACCATGGGTGGTAAAGGATAGACTTTAAAATTGTGATCTTGATCCTGTAAGAAATACAGAAGTAATTTATGGTAGTGAGAATGTAGTGCTAATGATTTTTCAGAGTTCCAGAGTTAAACAGTTAAGTTTATCAAAGGCAGTTTTGGATGAGGAATGAGTCATTCTGAGTTTCAGAAGCTACTGTTTCTCTGCTTTCTGAATTTCTTCATTTTGTGGAACTCATGTAGGTGTTTTTTTTTTTTTTTTTTTTTCTTTTTTTTTTTTTTTTCCCCCTCCTGCTTTTCAGCTTCTGTGAGATGTTGGTGTTATAACTTAATGAAAGTTCTAGCACTTCCTCACACTTGCTTCAACAACTCTGTTCAGCTCTGTTATGAATTCTCACTTCAGGGTTGCCCTGAAGTATTATCAAAGTAGGAAAAGATGTACTGTGTTATTCACTTAAAATACAAAAAAGATTCTGTTCCTTAAAACTACCTTTTAAAAGCAGAAATTCATCCTAATCAAACAATTAGTTTACATCAAATAAATAATGTTGAATACTTCTTTTGGCTGGGAAGCACCTGCTGTGAGGTGTGTCCAATAATGCAAAACCTCACAGTAAGACTGGGAGAAGTGACTATGAGGCTGACTGGACTGATTAAGTTGAAATAGTGCTTGCAGGTACTCAGACTCTCTAGGGTTTGACTACACACACTCAAAATTCAATAAATCCCTGAACCTAAATAATTGCTTGGGTCCCGCTGTCTCATGATCATAAGGAAAACGATCAATTGCACTTGAGGTTTGTTACACCCCAATATAACATTGCCAAAGAGTGGCTTGCAATTGAATTGTAGACTGAAAGGCCCTAGTTAAAATGATTCACTGACACATTTTTTTTCAGGACTGCAAAACATTCCTCGAAAAAAAAAAAAAGTCTACAATGAGTCATATATAGCTGCTTGTTTCACTCTGCTAAGATTCATGTTTGTATTTCTTCCTATTGATACACATATCTCACACTGTGCTTTTGATGTTTTGATTAGTATAACTTATGGATTTTAAGAACAATTGTTAGATTCATTCATATAATTTCATCTTGTATCATGTAAAAAACAACATAAAAATACATTTTTTTTCTGGTTTATGACAGACACTATAAAGTATTCTAGTTTCTTTGGAAATAGCTCTTAGATGACCAAGGAGTAGCCTGCTAGTCATTACAGGTTTTACAATATTTTAAAGTGAAAATCATCTGAGTTCATATATAATAAAATTTGAGTTTAGTTGTTAATATTTATAAGATCTGTAGTTACAAACATACTTAGCTACTGATCCAAAACTTAGGATGGTTCCAGTATACATGTATGTCCTGTCCCTCACAAGGATCAGTCAGCTGCTAGGCAATATGGGCAACTGGGGAATTTGGGCTTGTGTCAGCTAATGTGATAGTGGAGTTGTACCCCTAGCATACCCAGCAATGAGATACTGCCTTCTCTCTGTTTCATTGAAGGATAGTGCAGTAGGAAACAGATATTAGTTAGATAAGAGACAAAGGCAAGACTGAGAGAAAAAAAGACAGAACTCTGTTGTGCAAAAAAAGGAGACGATGTGTTCTGGTGAGTATGTGCTGTACTTGGATGACAGAGACAGTGTGCTAGGGTCAGAGAATGTATTTGAGAAATGTGTTGTGAACTGTTAGTATGAAGAGAAGCCCTCTGGACTTTTGAATTTGTTTCCATTGTACATGGGAATAATTTGGAGCTTGAATTGGTGCTTTAATAGGCCATCTAAACTATATGACTTTGTAAGTTATGAAGCAGTTGAAGAAAAGTATTACACAAAAAAATATTATATATAAAAGAAGTGGGAAAGCATACACTGTGTGTATGTGTGTACAAATCTTTTTTATTGTCAGGCTAGTCCCATGGTATATGTAGAATGCACTGGACATGTTTTCAGTTATTTTCATAAGATTAATTAGTATAAGATTAATAAGTATAAGAAATCTGGAAGCTGGATCTGGCTTTATCAGTAGATAAATTAGTGATAGTATGTGAGTTTTTAACAAAAATGTAATGGAAAGATGTGTTAAGGCCAGCCTGAATCCTGTTCTGTAATTACTGTTCTAGATGACTGTGGCTCGTAAGAGATAAAAAAGGCAATTGCCTAACAGAACTGGAGCTGTATATTTGTGGTATTTGACACAAAACGTCACCAGTGGAACTTCTCTTTCTAAATCATTTCCAGTAGAAATAACTTATTGTTTTTGTTTGACAGGGAGTGGGCCATGAGCCTGTTTGCATCTGTGGTCTGTGTTCATATTTATTATTATTATTATTTTTTTTTTGTAAATGAATACTGACAACTTAGGTGAGGTGAATGTTTGCTGATACTGCTTAGATTGAATCTTGAGTATGAAGAAGCTTGAGAGCTTTCAACATCTGCAGGGCAGGATGGGCCTTCAAATGAAATGTCAGAAAGTGGTGTGATCCTTGGGATTTTAATGGGGGGAAATAGCTGAAGGTGAAAAACAATGAACCATATTATATCAATTATTACTCATTTTAACAGCAAGATTATGGCTTTCAGTAAACCACTACTGAATTGGCACTAGACACAATGGTACTTTTATTTTTACTTTCTAAGATGCAGTGAACCTGCTTGGTGCAGCACATAGAAATGGAAAATTTTGCATGAGGATAATAATTACAGTGTTCAGGTAGCAAGCACAATATATGCAATTATCTGAACTGTTCACATTTTGTATAAATTCAGGATCAACTTCAGAAAAAAGTAACAATTCACAAAAGGCAACTGTGAAATGGTTCATCAGATAGATGAGGAAAGTACATGAAACTTTCCCATTGTGAAAGCTCAGTAAAAGATGCATATGTGCTTTGACAGGAAAGGAATGAGACATGGAGAGGACACACTGGGCATTCAGTCAATGTAGTCTGGCATAAATACAGAACTATTACCAGACAGGCATCAGACCAAACTAGGAGGACAGGCATTTTATCATCTTTATGTCTTTATTTACCCAACTTCTTTCCTACTTCTGAAAGGCAGAGGAATAGCAAAGGGGATGACATACTGAGTTCTGCGCATGAATTAGGGATGGCAGATGAGCAGCATATTGTGAACCACTGTCTAGACTGTGTAGTAAGTCAAGAGAAGAAATTTCATTTTTGTCCTACATAAAACCATTCTTTGCCCTTTTTATATTAGCCACTGGGTATTTCAAAAGGTAACAGCAATATCAGACGAGTCAATGTTCTTTGCCCAGGTGATGTACTCAATTTTGGAAGCAAAGAATCAGCCTCTTTTCTGCTCCATTAGCTTCACTAGTAGCACAAGGACAATGTCATTATTTACACAGCTCAGTGGGAAAGATTAGCTGCATTTGGTTTTGCACTGCCTTTTTTTTTTTTAGATGTGTAAGGAACAGGAATTTATCATTAGGAAACACTTTCATGTAACAAATGTACTGGACAGCCTCGGACCACTCAGAAAATAACAATCCATCTATCCTGGAGTCGCATTTTTGTTTCCTCAACAAACTGAGATTGGTTCCTTGGTAAGCACATGTTATTGTAGGTTACAGATCATTTTGTTGGAATGAAAGGGTCTGTAAACCTTTTCTTAATTCCTACTGTATTCTAATTTCTGCTGTATTCCTACTGTAACTAAGTTAGTGCTGTATTATGAAAAGCTTTAATACTCAAAGTTGCAGGTAGTCTTCAAGCTTAATCATGAAAGAAATGATGAAGCTTGATTTTTACTGCCACCCCTCCTCCAACTATACAACACCTTCCATCTGTTCAGTTATTAAAAGAAAATTTGGGATCTTCATAATTGGGTTCAGATGATGCTTATGTGGCATGCAAGCTGCCGTAAAATGTTTGTACATTTATATGAAACAGATATTTCATTCAGTATATGATAAATAGTTCGGTGAGTGAGAGTAAAACAGCTTTTTTTTTTTTTTTTTTTCCTAAAGAAAAAAATTTTAAAGCTTTATATATGTTTGTATTCTGTGTGTTCAATATCACATGGAAACTTTACAGTCTGAATATCTGTCTGTTATGATAGAAAATATATGAAATGGTGATTTGCTGTCATTGCCAGCAAACACACCGTCCTATCCATCTTTTTACTGAACATGCAGTGCTTTCTCTGGTGAGATGTAAGACAAGCAGAGCTGGTATTGCGATTCCCAAATGTGGAATCCACAATGTGAACTGCACTTGAAAAAGCTGTTTTTGGAACTGTGAATTAGTATATATAAAGACTTTGAACTGGGCATTCCTGTTATAATTTGGTACTCTTTCAACTATATCATTCACTTTCTCCTCATATTCCTACAGACCATACCCTCCTTGAAGCCATTCATACCCCTGTCTTTTGAATATTGCTTTCTTTTAAGCTGGAATGTGGCAGCACAAGGTTTTGCTCAAGATTATTTGAATTTAATTCTGCGTTTTCTGCTGTTTGGGCATTGGGAAGTGCTTCTATAGTCCTTCCTAGCTTTCTTAGTGTAATTTGCACATTTTGCAGCAAACACTTTGTAAGAAATCTTTTTGCAGTTACATCAAAATTATAGATCTGAAGTATGTTTTTGCTTAAGGAAAATGGAAAGGATAATGAATAATAATAGAAAAAATAAAATGGAGGGATCATGGAAGTGTAGGAAGAAATGCTATATAATATTGACTGTAAAATTCTTAGTTGGACACTTTTGACTTGAGTATATCACTTGATGTTCCTCCTTGTAAGTTGCCTTATTGGAAAGTATTTGTATTTGCCCTTTTACATAATGCTTGTGTTGGTCAACTAGCCAAAGGTTTTCAGCTATAATTCTGAAGGCTTAAAATCAATGACAGCTTTAACATCAAAGACAAAAAATCCATATTTGTGAACTGCAGAATAAGTTTTTATAAAATGTATTTCATTCTGATAGCTAGTTACCATAGCCATTCCATAGCCAATTTCCCCTTGCAGTGTAGCTTCACTTCTTTGACTTCAGCCTTTGTCTTTCTTCAGAGTATAAGATACCTTCCTTCATGTGTACAGAATAGGAATAGTAGAACCTTTAGCCAGGATTAATCGCCATAGTAAGTACTTGACAAACTTTTGGAGATATTTTAATGATTTTTAATGATTTAATGATTTTCAAATGAATAAATTAATATATACAAAATATTTTAGAAGTATCCAAAGCCAATAGTTTTCTGTTAGAACAGTGGATTAGGGCAAACAAGGCCTCTGTGCATTGGAAGTTCCTCTGTGAAACAATAAGTAGCCTGGCTAGTTTGAAGTACTGTCACATTTTTCGTGGTACCTCATGGTCTATGGTGTTCCTAGTCTATTCACACCAATACTGGATTTCATATCTGCAACATTCCTGGTAAGGAACATTTCAATCCAACAGTTGCAATTGTATTTGGAGTGAGTAAAACCTTTTACTTTAGGCATTTTAAGTACCTTCTCAATACTTGAATAAAATGGGCCAAATTCACTTTTTTAATCACAAAAACCCAGAAACTTAATTGATAGATGGGATGGATATTTTATAATAATAGTGAAACAACAAATTGCATGTTAAATTAAATTCTTCGTTTTTTTCTCATTGAAGTGTAATCTTTTTACCTCTGTTTTAGAAACTGTTTTGCCCTTAAGCATCGAGCTGATTCTATCATGTGGTTTTAGGCTGTAAGCTCATGATAGTTCCTGCAGCTTTTCCTACTTTTCTTAGCCAGCGTTTTAAGGTACAGGATTTCCTTTCACTAGAGGCTATCAGCCAGAGAAGATTAAACCTAGAGAGACTGGGTGGTGCCAGACCACTAGCTACCACCTGGTAAATAGCTCAAGCTAGTGCTATCTTAACTACCTTGGAGCTATCTACTTTAAATATTTCTTTCATTGTACTCTTTGCTATTGATTTTCCCCTTAGCAGCCTTGCTTGATTTAACTCCTGTCAGTCAGATGAACTGGTATCAAACTGATAACCTGAACAGCATATGACATTAATAAAAGCAATGGATAACTATTTAATTCTCCACGGAAGCCTTCTGTGATACTCTTGCATAAGAGAAATTTTACGAAGATGAAATGTTATCCCATTCTTTATATATGAAGGGTGTTCAGTAACACAAAACAATCCTGATTCTGTAACTGTATTGTTTTTTGCATTAAATGAGTTATAATGGCATGCAGTTGTTAAACTAAGCACATTTTTGACCGTATTTTAATACTGTAGCCCAATTAATACTTCTAGAAGGTGTTTTTTTTAAGGTAGAAGTACTTAAATGCAAATGCAGTTCTTCAGACAAGTGTCCTTTCTTGTGTTTGGACAGTGAAACAAAAGCAGTACTTAGTTTTGATTCACTGCAAGGGAGTCATTTTGCCCAATTCAGTCCTCATAACATAAATCTAAAGAAAAAAATCACTAATAAGTGATTTAATAATTATGAAAGGAAACCAGCTGCAGCAGTATAACCTACAGTGTCTGTAATGTAAAATGGGTGGTTGGACTTGATGATGTTGTGGGTCTTTTCCAACCTAAATGATTCTGTGATTCTATGAGAGCAGTCAAGTAATGGAGCAATTTGCCCAGAGAAGTTGTATTGTCTCCATCCTTGGAGGTTTTCCAGACCAGATTGGCTAAAGCCCTGAACAACCCAGTCTGGTCTTATAGCTGGAAATGCTTTGATACTAAATATAGTTTCTAACATTAATCTATGCAAATTAACTAAGCATATAAAATCAATAAATACTCTTGAAATTACTGATTGATCACAGCATTAGAAAACTCCAAATAGGACCTTAGCTTTAGAGAAATCCTGGTCCACTAGCTATCCCAGCTGTGCTGTATCAATGCCCATTGACTGTAATAGCAAAATTTCTTGGGACTGTGACAACATTATAAAATGGTTGGATAGCCTCTGTTCACAAAATGGTATAAGTCATCTGACCATGCAATGAGTGAGAAATCAGTGTAAAGTGATTGCAAAATGCCATTACTAGTTCACCATGTAGTTGTGATCCCACTGTAAAGTCCAATGATGCTAAGCTGACCACAGACTGACAAAGATTCACAAGAGAGCAATAAGTGCAGTTGAATGGCAACTGAGAATAATATGAGAATAAGTTAAATACATGGCTATGTGTGAGGTATGGTTATGGACAATTTGCCTGGGAAGCATAATATATGCTTACATCATGGTACTCACAATCAAGCCATTTAATGTTAGGTGCTGTATCAGAGAGCATCTCTGACAGCAGGTATCGTAACTGCTGTGACACATTGCAGTCTAGGTCTCTCCTACTATCAATTTGCTATAGGCCAGCAGAGCTTTCCCCCTCAGCAATCATTATCCATCAAGAGCAATCATTAGCTGCTATTCCAGAAGTAAAAACAGAAAAATAAGCATAGGATGAATAAGGCCTAAGGCTTCTGACTGAATCTGCTTGACTCTTATTAGTGAACAAACTGCAGCACAATTTCATCAGTTTCATCATAAATACTTCTAAAATAAATTTCTCATATACATTATTCTCAAGGGTTAGGAGTAATGCACATTCAGACAGGTGGAATACCAAAGTACACCTGCTTAACATGCACACATCCACAGAATCATAAAGTATCCTGAGTTGGAATGAACCCACCCATGTAGTTACTTATGAAACAGGTATTCTCTTTGAAGACTTAAGTAGGTATACATAAGTAGATAAAGGGTTTCCCTCTGGAGGTATTTATGAATGTAAAAACCCAATCTGTGTGCATGTGTGTGGCTTTCAGATGTGTTTCCTTCTGATTTAAGGAAATCTTTAAGGTATAAGTGCTTGCCAAAGTTAATGAGAACCAGAGAGTAATGAATAAATGTTTCTTGTTTGTCTTATAATTGATAGATAGCTGTATCTGCAAATCCATAATTTCTACTGTTCTATTCCTGTACCTAAACTTTTATATTCACTTTTTGCAGAGTTTTGTGTTTAAGGAGGAGGAAAAAAAAAGTGAAAGATTTCTAGAAAACGGTATTTAGGAGCATCAACACAGCTGTAAATAACGCATTCCTAAATTTGACAAAAAAGTCCTTATAAAATATTTTTTTTGTGCTCACCAGCCAAGTCACTTTATTCAGTTCCAGTACATGCTTTAAAAATGTTCTGAAAACCAGTGTTTGAGATTCTCAGGGGAAAGACAGGCTATTTATTTAATTTGTCAGTTCAGGTATAAATCATAACCCTGTTGCACTAGATGTTGTACAGACAGAGTTAATAGATGATCCTGGCCCCAGGCACTTAGGAATTAAGTATAAGACATAAGATGGTGGATAGGTATGACAAATAGAACACTAAAGAAACCCAATAAATAATGCCAGCTAGAAAGATAGATTACCTTCTGGCATTCCAATGTCAAGGGTTTTGTAAACTTTTCAGAAAGGCAGGGCTTTCATAAAGGATTTAAAAAGGGATAAAAAGTATCTTCAAACTCTTTATAGGAAAATCATTGTAAACATGAAGGGGAATATATATGTAAGAGAAGCTGAAGTTGCTTGTATGCAAGATAGACAAATTAGCTTGTTAATCAATTTCAAGGTATCACATTTCACTTGTGACTGAAGGTGAGATGTAACCTGCATTAGCAGTATTGTGCTGTGGCTTTAGGGCATAGGTAGGCCACAAGGTAGTAGATGGAGGTGTTAATGGAGGTGTTCTGGAATTACTGAGGAAGATCCCATTACTACTTTTTGCTTGAGGTATTTTGTTGTTCCCCACTCGTTTAGACCAATAACGCTAAAGGCTGAGCGATAGAACGCTCTTGATAGCACTTCAAATGTTGAGTGAAAGTGCATGAAGAAGCAGAGTGCATTGGGAGTTGCCTTGTTTTAATATCTAGACTAGTTTGTTGAATTACTTTTATGAGTAAACAGATATATATATATATATATATAGAGAGAGAGAGAGAGAGAGAGAGAGAGGGAAAGGGATATATTTATATAGCGAGAAGGAGAATGAGAAGAAGCTGTCTATCCCATAACAATGCAATAAATTACTTCCTAGTACCAATAACAAAAAGGAAGCTAGCAGAGCATATAAAAATAGAGAAGTAAAAATAGCTCTAGTTCATTATTTAGAGGAAATTATCCATAGAGAAGTCTGGTAGACTGCCAGTGTCTCAGCCTTCATACCCAAATGCAAAGGAGAAGTAATTAGACAATTAATGAAAGGATTTTTTTTTCAAATACAAAGATTTTTTAGATGGTTCTATTATGACCTTAATTATTTAAGAACAGCACTAATTCTAAGCAGAAATTTGAAAATGTAAGTAGCTTTTGCAAAACAATCACATTTTTACTGTAGATAAACAAACAAAAGATGATTCTTATTAAAAAAAATAAAATAAAACCAGATTTATAGACCAAATAATCAAAAAGAAAATAAGGGAAATTATTAAAACAATATAAAAAAGCAGCAATATTTACAGAACTAATCTAAAATCATCCTGATTCAAAAAAGCTGACCAATATACTTGTGTGCTCTATGTTAAGCAGTTATACTATTGCAATGTGACCAGACTGCACAAGATAGATGTAATCCTTAGCAACCTTTAGTCACCATAAACTGGAAGGAAAGGAATCACACAAATGCTGAGGAGTGTCAGTTCAAAAGAGCAGAAATTTCATTAATAAACAAAGAGTCTGACAGTGCAACAAATCAGGATAAACTGGAATGCCTTGGGTAGGAGAAAAAGTTCAGTCTGGAATTCAAGATAAGGTGGTAAGAATGGTAAGATTGACTGGGGCATGACACTTTTTACTTGAGTTGAGTTGGTCTCCTACAAACAAATTGTGACAGAAATCAACTAGACAACTTGTCGGTGTTCTCTGTCGGAATGTGTTGAGGATTCAGGAGACATTCTTCAATGAATAAAGTACACATGTTAGAATACTTATTAAATAGATGACTCTGCTATTAGTTAGGCCATTTTAGTTTAAGTTATCAGGGCCAAAACTGTGACAATGAGCTTTGAGAACCTGGCATTCTGGTGTCACTGAAGTCTGTGAAAAATATCTGTTGATTTCAGTTAATGCTGCCTGCTGTTTATTCTGATACTATTTTAAACTTGCTGGCAGCTCTATCCTGTAGCATGGAGTTGGTGCTGGAAGATTAATCTAATGCTCATGGGTTGAAGTGGATATTTCATTTGTGCTAGAGTTCAGAATAGCCTCAGGGACAGAAGATGAGGGAGAAGCTAGAATTTGGGTATACTTTAATGGAAAAATGATGTAGTAAGTTAGGGTGATCTAGAGGAATGTGGAAAAGAAGAATTTGAAGTTTGGTGAAAAGGGAAAAACGGGAGATGAAAAAAAAATAGTAGTTTGAAATGCTGAAACAGAAATATTAACTCCTGAACAAGAAGAGGGTGGAAGTTTGGTATTGTCACTATCACAGAGAAATACAAGTCAACACAGATATTATACAAGAAATTGATTTCCACCCTTGAGCATAAAGCAACATCTAAGAGATTTAAAAGCACAGACATTTTCATGTTCTCTTGATAACATTAATCTGTTTGGTGACCAAGTAGTTAAGTGTGTTATTCAGTGTAAGTGAACTTCTAAAGATGGTGTACAAGACTACTCAGTTTTAGAAAAGACAAGCCATTTTAACCAGGGAGCACTAGTCTTTTGCTTATTTTAGTATCTAGCCAAGATGCAGTCTTTTATATTGGTATCTCAGGGTCATCTGAACAGTGTACTAGACAAAGCAGCAGATATTAATTGTCAGTTACACCAATTAATCAATGTAGAGCTTGCTTCTTTCTGTTTAATCAGTAAAATTTATTAGATGATAAATGAACCACCATGGCAAAAGCATATATTTGTTTTTCACATTTACACTGAATTCCTGGGATGTAAAGTAACAAGGTGTGAACCCAAAACATGGGAGCCAAAGAAATTTAGAAGAATTACCTTTAAAAGAACATGTTTTCTCAGACAGGAGGTTTGTTACTCCTGTAGTTTAGATGATAAAGTGATTGAGTTTTATTATTATTTATTATTTTTAGTGTTGACACTACTGGCATCCAACTCACTGTGAGTTTTAGGGCTGTGGAGGAGATCAGAAATCAAAGCAGTACTTGTTTACTATGTACGAAATTACCAAATGCTCACTCAGAGTCCATAAATGACAGAAACGATTTTAACTGTTCAACATTGTATGATGCTGGACCTCCCTTACACTCCGCCATCAATTTTCAGAAGTCATTACTTTTACATTAAGAATAATCCAGTGATAGCAATCATAAGCAATATAATGTATTTGAATGTGTGTGTATATATAGATATATGTTTAGAAGTTACGAGAGAATTTATAGGAATGCTAGATTACCTGAAGGAATGGTATGAGTAAAAAAAAATTGTTTAAAATTGCAATCAACAACTACCTACAGTTATGTGTAGCAGCTGCATATGTGTATATATGTATCACACTGCTCTGAAGAGACTGTGAGATTGCACATGTACATTTGAACAAATATTGCTACCTTCTGTTACTTACCAAATATCTGATACAAATGTTGTTTTTTGTGACAGCATCAATGCCATTCTTCATATACTGATGGATTAGAAACCATAGTTTGTCCTGTTCTGTGCAAAATGGTAATTTTCCTCTCATAGTTGATCGGGGCTTCCTTGAAAGCCTTGAGTGGGTGCTTTATTTTATTTTATTTTATTTTATTATTTTTGCTTTATAGGGAAATGAAGTTGGACATGCTGAAGTAATTATGCTTTCGGTATTGTGGTATATTTCAGTATTCTTTGTGATGGAACATAGTGTAATAATTATATCAATTTTTGGTATAATTATAAGTGACAGATGTTTGAGGCTTACAATCATTTTAGTCTGACATTTTCAATTATTGCAACAGTATTGATGGAAGAGGATTAAGGAACTCTGAGATGCCAAACCCCATTATTTCAACTTTATATAGAGCTGTCAGGTTCTAATAATTCCTCAGGGATGTAGCCATCTCAGGGTAAGAAGGCATGCAAAAGGTCTTCATAGCAATCTGAGAACTATTATGGACTGTCAAAAATGTAAATGATCGTAATTTAATGAATATCTAATTTTATAAATTCACTTAGCAATTTTAAATTATACTCTACTCTTTGACACAGTGGTCAACAGTTAGTAATGTCCATTTAGGTGACTTAAAAATGCCTAATTATTTATCCTGGCATCTTAGAAGTGTGCCTCATTGGAGTGCATAGCCTAACCTGATAAAAATATATCCGATCTACTGTAAAGCGGATTTTTTTCTTTTCATTTGACGTCCCTATATCAACAATTTGCAGGCTCGTCTTTCAAGTCTTTTCAAAGGGAGATAATTCATAAAGAGCTTCCCTGCTTTATTGTTAAGACACTTTCATGAAAAATGAGACATACTCTGTACGTTGCCGACCTCTTTCAGATTGCTGTAGCATACTTTGAAATGAAATGGTTGTCTGAAGAATTGATTTTAGCCTTTACCCTCTTCTTTTGGAGATTATGAATACCTACCTATAAAAATTTATTTATTTCTTTTTATCTTACCATTGTCAGGAAGCTAACTCTAAGGTTTAAAATTTTTAGTGATAGAAACACGATCTCTGTACTTAGACCTAATTGTTTTTCTTTTATTACATTTTTTCTTTATTTTTATGTGGCCTTTTTTATTTGACACCTTCAGCAAAAACACAGATACTTGATTGTGCATTGAAGATGACCCTCCATATCTGTTGGTAACCCTCTTAACCTGAAGATTCTTCCTTGCTGAAGATTCTGTTTCTTTAGTAGCTAAAAATTTCACAAACATGAAATTCAGTGCTCTAATGATAATATCTATTTTCATCTCTATGGATAAAGTTAATGAATGGGCACTGAAAATGTTTCTAGAGAGAAAGTAGCCTCTAATGAAATAACAGGCCAAGCTTTTATGTATTGTTTGTTCAAGGATAACAATGAGGCCCATAGGATTTCCAGGCTGCTTTGGACTCTTTTGAAGAAAAAGTTCCCCTAGAATGTAAGCAGAATTTTGTTCGTTTTCTTAAGGTGTTTTTGAGTTCCAGCCACAATTAGCAGTAGTCTCATAGTCTGGTAAATATGCTCAAATAAAATGTTCAGTTTATCCCTTAGACTGCTGAAACTTTCATACTCCTCTCAGCCTCTCATGATGTATTTTGCTGTGTCAAGATGGAGTACTTTGAGTATCTGATTTTGTTTTGCGTATCCTTTTCTCATTGCAGTAAGCATGATCTTGAAATCATACTAAAAGCTGCTTTGAACTCTAGTTTTCTCCCCTTCTGTTTTCTAAGGAATATCCAAACCTTCCAAGGCAAGTGCTGGCTTGTATCCAGTGTGTTCTGACACTAGGTGAATGGAATGGAATGGAACCCTTGATCTCAGTGATGTCCCCTTCTTGATCAAGAGATCTCAACAATAAACAATGACATTTTTTGATGTTATTTTTTTTTAACATATATTTAGCATATATATATGTTACATAAAGCAAATGCTTATTTTTCAAGTATAACCAAAACCTGAGATTTTGGGGTTATAACACTTAAAACTCCTACCCATCACTTCTGAATGTTGAGAGAAATGCTGAGATAGAAACCCAACCTCATTCAAAACATAAACCTTTCCTGTTCAGAAGGCTGTAGGATGGTGAGAGTAGGGCCTTATATCAGTAAACCTCAAACAATCCTTTGTGAGATGCAAGACCCAAAAAGAGAAATAAGGATAGCAAGACCAAATGACAATAGACTTATGAGTAAGGCAAAATTGAGAAGAAATTCTATGCCCTGCTCCTGAGCCCAGTTCTTGGTTCTGTTATTCCAATGTATATGCTACGTAATTCCACTGAACATTTATTTACAATGTAAATAACAGATCACAAGGTATTTTGAGGTGCAGACAGCAAAATGGTAAGGGTACAGTTTTATGCAAATGAAAAATAAGGGCAAATCTGTATACTTACTAGTGAGTTCACTCTGAGAAGTTAAGTGGCTCTAGGGAAACTGTGGAAAAATATATTTAATTATTTGGGTTGGACCTGATGATCTCTTGAGGTCCCATCGAAGCCCTACAATTCTGTCTGTTAATCTTCCCTGGCCAGAAGAGTTAGAACTATGCTAAACACACAGAAATGCAGCTTGAGAAGAGGAGGTACATAGCACCTCTGATGTGGAACTGTACTTATAGAAATGTTTTCTAGCTGTAAGCTTTTCCTTAGTAGGAGTTATAATCAAATCCCTGGCTACTGTACATCTGTTGCTTTTATTTTTATTTAATTATTGATAACATTTTTTTTTTCATCTGTTAGTCACTGAAACATGCTAGCATTTTGGTGTATTCCTTCCTGGTGCTTCCAAGTCCATCAAAAATCAGGCTATTTGTTTGACTCTTGGGTTTGCTGTGAATGATTACTATAGGTCTTATGCTCACCCTTTTTTTCCACTTCAATTTGTAGTTAGCTAGTTTGCCTGGATCCCAGTAATTTGTTGCTATGACTGTTGGATGCTGTCCCTTGCTTTGTGTGTTCTAATGAGCTCGATAGTTCATTTTGAGCTTCTGCATCTGGTAAAGATAATAAGCATGACATCTCTGTTAGTCACAGCCGTGCCTGCAGTGAAGGGCACACTGGGTTTTGAGTTTAAAATAGATTTCTCTTTAGTCTGTGTGCTCAAGCCCACAATAATTACTGAACAAAATGTTCTTAGACATTTGCCCGAATAGCAACAATCAATGGCACTGCTCATGAAAGAGAATGCTATTTTTGAGGCATAAAGAGAATATGCATATAAGCTGGCATTTACTGTCCTGAACAAAACCCAGACATTTTTGTTTTCATTTTAATTTAATCAATAGGTACACTTTGATCATGCTGCTAAAAGTCTGTGTGTGCTCCTTCTGTAAAAAACAGGACAATGAAAGGACCACTCCCCTTTGTTCTGAAATAATATACTGTTAGTTCCAGGAGAGGCTGTATACAGTGTTACATCAATAGCTGTATTGGAGTGGCTTTAAGGAAAACTCATAAAGTTCAGCTATGCAACAGGGAACTGAACGTAACAGAAATAAAATCCATGGATAATCTTTATGTACTGAGCATGCAGAAAAGGTATGGTGAGAATGTGGATGAATTTTGGTTTATACTTTTTTAATCTCTCATTTTGTAGACATTCTCATAGACTAATTTAGCCTGTAATTTTTTGAGGTTGTTCTTAGTAGTCATCCTCTTGACAAGTAGAGCTTCAGAGTAGATCAGGCAGCTTCTGTGGAGATCTGTATGTTAGCCTCTTCAGTAAAAACATGTAAGAATGTATCTTCTGAGTCAGCTAAAGCCCCTTTTGCACTTTCAGTAGACATAGGATGAATTGGTAGAATATTTCTTTTGAAATGCTGTAAATTGGCTGTGCTCCATAGATTAGCAAATCAGAAAGTCATGGTTATCTGAACAGAAAGATCAGTAATTAGAGCATAGTCATACAAACATGTTGCTTCGGAGTGACAGGTTAAGACTGTCAGCTGATCTGAAAGAACTGCCATAAGGCACAATCTTAGTTGGTCACAAATGCAATTAGAATTAGCTGAGCACTGGGAGTTGTCCAGGCGTGTAAGCCATTACTTAACAAAATATTATTTCTGATATGCAAGTTACTCAAGAATGACAAGGGAGTAGCTGTGTTATGACCATAGGATACAATTAGCTTTTTGAGAAATGACAGTTTAGAGGAAACAGCAGTACTATTCCTGAAACAAATTATCCAGTGTAAGTACTTATTTCACAAGTCTAGTTCTCTGATAAAAAAATCAGGATAGGATAAAAAGAATTTTAAAGTTGGAGAAGAACACAACAACAAAACAGGACATTTCCAGTCCTTTCCTCCTGATATGAGGAACAACTAGGTCCATGTGGGTGTGAAAAGAAGCAGTGATGATTTCTCCCACCAGGTGAAAGAGGTCATCCAGATTGTATTAAAAAAGGTATTGCCTGTGATTCCCAAAGGCGAAAAGTTAGTAAATTGCAGGCTAGTTAAACCAGATCTCACACATTTGATTTTTTTCCCACTTGAAAATGAAGAGGGGGGAGAGTACAAGGGTACTGTTTTAGAATCTACAGAACCCAGATCTCTAAGTATATTTACAACAGCTAAGCTTTGCTTTATAAATAATAGAAGGGAAAGGTGGTATGTTCTTTATGGCAGCACTTTCTGATGAGTCTTGCACAACAGACGTGAATTGTGAAACATGATGTAAATAGGAATCTGAAGACATCCAGTAATGATTTAAAGCTGAATATGTAGCTTTAAAGTACTTAGCACATACAACTGTCATTTTGAAAATATGTATTCATATTTGTTTTAGTTTGCTACTGCTGGTGTACAAGTAACCAGTAAACAGTCAGTGATTATAGAAAGCCAAATCAGTATCATATGACAGGTGGAGGTACAAGTAATAGTTTGATTGTCTTATTTTAAGGAATGCAGTCTTGTTTAGGAGCTTGAAAAAACAGTTAATTGAAAACCAGTCTTTTACCATGAGAAGAAATATCTGCACTATTTCATATATTTCTGAATCAGGGTCTAACACAAAATTGATTTCTCAAAAGATTGAAGAGTACAATTTCAGTTTCAGGCGCTGTAGACTTCTAAATGTAGAACTGCCTACATATGCCATTTCTGTTGACATTACTGTTAATACAACTAGTCCATGTGTGTACAGGATCTAGACTTTGCATGTTCATCGGGTAAGTACTTTGTATATGTAGGTCACATGCAAATAGAGAGACAGATGTGTGAATTTGGCCTTGTTTTCCTGCTGGATGCTTTGTAGAAATAATGTCAGTAAATGGCATTTACTCTTTGGAGTAAATGGAGAAAGGGAGAAGATTTTAAGTGAAAGCCATGTTATTTCAAATTGTAAAGGCATATGACATGAAGTGTATAAGTTCGAGTCCATCTTCTGTGAAAGTGAAACATTTATAAAAATGATTCAAAGGCAAATAGTGTAAAGTTTCCTGTTGTATTCTGGGTACAAAGTCTAAGTTGTTGAGACACAAGGATAAATAAGAAGCCTATTTTGTACCTTACATTTGTGCTGACTGAAAATGCAGAACTGAACTAAAATAGGTCACGCTTCTCTTGTGACATTTACTCTAGAATCCTTAAAATCTACAGAGAAGCCTTTAGGATCCAAGAACAGCTTTTACAAATCAGATTTCTTTATTCCAAATTGAGTGCATCCATCAAACAGGCAGCTTGAAACTAGCATGACTTGGAAGAAGTAGGTCTTTTCAGGATGGAGGGTATGATTAAGACAAGGATATGACTGATAGGATATTTTCCTCCTATAGGCCTGCTTTCCTGGTTGGCAGACTGACTCAAGATGGTTGTATCCAACTATTTTACCTGCATAGAGCTCTTCAGAGTCTTTCCAGTCTGTAACAGAAAGTTTCAACATATAAGTAGTGTGATGAAAGTGTATTATGGAAGAGGGATGTGATAAACATTCTCTCACGACATTTAATGCCAATAAGATGAAATCCAAACAAAAACTACACTGCTTCTAACATACATTGTAAGTTCTGGTGCCCAGTCACATCACTCTGATCAACCTTGTTCCCTTTCCCATGCTTGCATGGGAAATTTTTCCCATGTTTCCTTCCTGTGTTCCCTTGGGAATTGTCAGGAAAGAAGCCTTGACTTTACAACTGCATCTAATATGGGAGCAAAAAGTTTCTACCACTAAATTGTTGCTAGCCATATTAAAGCTATACAGAAATGGTAAATACCTCTAATTTTGCTTCCACTTCCAAATGCTAAAAGTAAGATTAAACAGGAAATTTTATATTCCTTTAGATTTTTTTTTTTCATTTTAACCAAGTTTCTGGAAGAAATTCTACTTATCTATTAGAAATCACTTTAATCTGATAAAAGAGCGGTCTGCCTCTACAATATGCAAAAGAAGAGACATTAATAATGAAAGGAAAACAGGTAAAGGAGAACTAGGAAAGCATAAGGCAGTTGCTCCTTCTATAACTAACATCTGTACAAACTGCAAACAATGGCGTGAGTAACTGGGATTGGGGTAGGGTCTAGTGACCAGGAGTGGAAAATGTTTTAGCTCAAATAAGGTAGATATGGCAAATTGTCCCTTTGCAAGTAGCCTTACTATTCTGTGGACTAAGCACACTTACTATTTGTTGAAAACCTCTCAAAGTGATTTTCCCAAAAAATTAAAAAGTATTTTAAACAGCTACTGTATGTATAGTTTGCTTTGTTTATGTCTGAACATGAAACTGTAACTGCTTCAACTTTAGTGTGTGACAGTTCCTCAAGAGGGGTGTTTTATCACTGAATAAGTTTTTTACTTGCACTTGCCACTGTAGCAAAATATAGGAACTTATTTTTAGAGGTGTATACTTTTGCTTAGCTACACAACAATGTTAGAAAGGTAATGCAGCACAATAGAGGGGAAAACAAAAAAACAAATAAACACGAATAACATACAAGAAAAAATGTTTATCATTGTGAGGTAGCACTGTCTAACTCACAGGCCAATTTTAAACCTTTCTAAGTTGCAAATTAAATGTAAATGCAATTTTCCTTCTCATATATGCTCTCCGCTTTGAATTTATGCAGGTTAGTCTGGGTCGCAGGTTATCTGGATACACTAGAAAGTCTGGGGACTTGGTGGGCTCTGATTCCCAGGAAACGTAAAACTGAGATCCCAGTCTGAATAGTAATGATCACAAAACTGTCTCAGTTTGTGTGTTTAACTGAAGAGGCCTACTTCCTCATAGTGTCTGATTTAAACTGTTTTGAACCAGGTGTTTTGAATGGCTCTCTTGACATTGTCGTTGATCAAAATCAGGAGGAGCTTGGGTTGCTCAGCATCTGGCAGCCTTATGCAGTGTAAGGATTAAGATCAGTGGGAAACTTCTGCTGACTTCAGTGTAGGTTGGGTTGGGAGCTCTGCAGAATCAACTGCCAGGAGAGCTGCTGAATTGCGGGAGAGATGTGTGAATATGACCATGTACTAATGCCATTGAAATAAGACTGAAGGTGTTACAGCTCTTGTTCTATTTTGCAACACTAGCAGGAAATAATAGAAGAGGAATAGTAATTGTAAGAAAAGTAATGTGACAATATGTTACAGTTACCTCTGGGACTCAGGTGGCAGGCAATTACAGTGCCAAGAAGTTAATACTTTGTTAAGGAAAAGGTAACTTGGAGCTGGTGTTTTCCAGAGCTTCAAATAATCACCTACATGTTTTATACTTCTTTCAAGTCTGTGTGACATCCACATGGTTTCTATAATGTTTAGGTTTTGGCTTTTTGAAATTGGCTGGCAAAGGAGAGTTGTTTCAGGCATCTCCTGTATACAAAGTAAAGCACTTGAAGAGGTCTTCAGAATGCATGTAGACTGATTGTATGCTTACACTGTTATTTGCTGTAGTCTCTTGGAAAAGAGGACTCTTCAGAACTTAGTGATCACATAATAATATTGTAGTGCCAGTGCAGGAAAAGTCCAGTGCAATTAAAATTTGTTCTAGGATAGACTCGGATACCTTTCTGAGAATCCTGGTTTAGGATTTGCACCATAGAGATACTAAGTTATGTGGACTGGCAAAAATAATAATAATAAAAAATAAATAAAAGGAGGGGTGGGGAGAGAAACTGTCTTGGCTTGTTTTGTAGTTGCTGTTTTTTGCTACTGTAGGTGTTAAACTGGGAATACACAGAGCTTTGGGATTTAATACCACCAAAGTTCCTTCAATCCAAGCGAGAAAAGATTCCATTCTGGGCATTTTGCTGCATGATGAACTTCTGAATAAGATCCTATTTCCCAGGAATTATTTCTAGGCAATCTGAAGGAACACACTCATTTCTCTAATGTTCTTTTATCCCTGCACAAAAAAAAAAAAATAAAAATTACATAATTTCAATCTGTGTATGTAATTATCATAATATCAGTTAAGGATGTATCCAGGAAAGTAAGCTTTTGTGCAGATCTCAGAGCTTAACAGCTTCTAGAGCCCTCTCCTAAACCAAGGTTTCATAGGGGTTGAAAACAAAGTTTAGTTTGATAAGTGCATAATATTGCAACTGAATTGCAATATGCAGTGGGAGAGGACCTGTTAAGTCTCTGCAGACTATATTTACTTAAATCTGAATAAGGATGATACCATGGAACATGGAGATTTCTCTTTGCTTTCTTACTTAAGCTACAAAGGGAATGTATAACCAATATATTTTTCTTATTCCATACATTCTCATTAGAGCAGTTTTGAGGATTTTTTTTTTTTTTTTAAGTGAAGAGTAGAGGTAAAACTCTAATTATATAAAAGCATTAGCACACTTAAAGACAAGTCTTTACAGATGAATACATTACATTAAATAATGTAATTAATACTTCAAAATAAGAGTTTTAAAAAAGTGCTCTTTCAAAATAAAATTTAGTAACTTTTCTAGCATTCCCATAAAAAATTTTTCAATGGCATGGGAAGCAGCAATTTTAGTTTTGTGCTCATCTGTACTTTCTTCCAAGATAAAAATATTTTTCAAAGTGGTTGAATACTTGAACTAGAATTCTGGCATGAAGTCCTACTGTCAGCTGTGGCTGAATTTACAGAAGTGCTAAAGCCAACATGTCAGGATAGCTAGAGAGACAATGCATGGATTTAATATCATTTGCCGGTGGGAATTCCTGGAGCACAAAGTAATGTCTTCTATGTTAATGTGCAGTGAAGTGAATGTAGTATTAATCTTCATTGAAAGTTCCGTTCTTCTGAGACTGTAGAAGGGTAATCTAAACTCCATTAACAGAAAGAAGCTAGGTAACATCATATAATTTTAATCCAATTGAAGAAAGTATCAATACTTTTCATCTCTGCAGTTTGTCAGAATTGAGCGTTCAGGATGACAGATAACAAGTGTCTTGATACTATGAGGACCTGTATATGTGGCTCATACATCTTGCTTTAGTTTGAAATTTTAACACAATTCCAAAAAAAATATTATTTCTGAAATGACTATACCATCAACATTTATGCTATTGTATCTGAGGACCTGTCTACATTTACATTAAAATACCTTATTTTCTGGAGGTTGCAATTTCCCTGCAAAAAACATGCCTTAAGCTGAATCTTATTTCATAATGTTGCCACCTGAGTATCAAATATTTAGTGGTACAAAGATTGTTTGATTGTGTATGAGGAAGGTGATGGAAGGTGGGGTGACTTCAAAAAAAAAATAAAAAGAAGTACAAAAGTGTACAAATGGAAATACATACCCATGGTTTGTCTTTTTTTTTTTTTTTTTTTTTTTCCTTTACAGTCAGAAAATCCTTGCAGAAGTAGTTTGTTGTTCTTTTAATTAAAATAACTCTGACATTAACTTTAACTTTCCCCTCTCATGGCATTATTCCTTTCTGTCAGTGTGATTAGAATGTCTTCACTTGATTTTAAGAATGACTTCACTTCAGGACCAGAAGGACGTGGGGTAAGAAGAAAGACAGCCCGGTGGTCATTGAATTTGATCTTGCAATTGAAGGTGTTTGTGTGTGGGAAGGAATGCTGAGCTACAAGTGTGGGATTTGATAAAGAGGTCAAAGGAAGTAGGAGGAGTAGAGTGGTGATCTGGTAGGAGAGCTGTGCCCTGCATTCACTATGACATTTGTGCAGGAGCAGCAAGAGTTTTTTTTTCAGATATGTCAGAATAGGATATCTGTCTCTATGGCTAACCCGTGCGACAGTTTCAGCTTACACTTTTTGTTAAGGTCAGCTTTCCAAATACTTGGACAAAGCAATGCTCCAAGGAGGCAGAAAGAGTAAGATGATAAGGGGACTCTAAACTACATGTGTATTCACTGGGTTTTACCTAAATCAGCATGACCTTACCATGCCTGGTCTCTGCCCTGCAGCACTACTTCTGTCTCTTTGCATGTCAGGCATGTAAAATTACTTACACTGCTGAATGCTGGGCACAATTTTACACCCCCAAGTTTTGTTGCATGTTCATTTTTTTCAATTGCTTGATGGATCACATCCATCTGTTTTGGTAGCTGAGGAGTACAGGGCTCATGTTGTGATTCCTTGTACAACATAACTTTTGGTGGCGTCAATGAATAGGGCTATCTAATATCTTGGTTTACACTTGAGGAACCATTGGAATTCTGCCTTCAATGAAGTAGTAAGGTTTAATTTATGGATGGTCATGCAGCACTTTGAAATTCCTGGATATACGTATCACTCAGTAAGCAGCGCAGTGCAGTTTCCTTGCAAGGTTCTTCTCTTTCACAGAAGCAGCCCAGACTTTCAGTAACTGTCCATAAAGTCAGTGAAGCTAGATAGATGAATGCAGTTTTGGTTGGTGAATATCTCAGTTATTCTTGATGACAGTAAATAATTACAAAATTCCTTTACCAGTCAAATCCCACTGAATTTTTATAAGGGGCTAATGAATTTTTTAGTTAAAACATTTTTATCCTGAAAATGCACACAAAATTATGATTTTTGCATGAAATTTACTTAAGTGCTTTGGCTAAAATAAAAATTGAGTGGAAAAAATTATTATTTTTTTTTTATTTCTAAAAGGCACTTCTCAATGCTATGCTGGTTTGATATGCAATTAATTGTCCATCATCTCCAGAGCTTCCACTGTTATTCTTTCTTGCCTCTTTTTGTTAGTGGAATTCAGATGTGGAGAGATTACCCTGTTTGCTGCTTTGTTCTGTGTGCTTTGTTGGGCGTGGGTTCTAGCATCCCACCTGGCACCACTGGTTCTATGTACTGCATACAGAGGAGAGGAGGACAGTGTGTTCTTTTAAATTTGATTCTGTCATTTCCACTTCTTCCTTAGGTTACCATTCTGTTGCCTAAACATACAGACTGTTTCCATTTGTTTGATGTTTGACAGTGTCTCCTATGAGAAAAAACTCAGATGTTTCCTCAAGCATATGAGTATCACATTTTTATTCCATTAGAATGTTTTTTTTTTTTTTCTATCTGAATACAGAAAAACTGCTTTCTGTGTTCAAAAAATTGTGTAACCATATACAACTGTTTTTGTCTTTCCATTTGAATTTTTCATTATCAGGTAACTAGTATGTGACTAATGTACATGCTTAAAGGCTGCTAAAGCACAAACCAGTAAGGGTGATGATAAATGTAGCCAACAAATGTTAATGGCTACTAAGTGAACAAATGCACCATGTCAGGGCCTTACTTACTAACTTCCTTTGCTGTGGTACTTCTATAATTAAGTCTCTCTTCTCATCAGCTTACATTAAGTGAACAAGGTTTACAGTTACTCCAGGGGCTGCATCTTTCCATCTGCAGTGCCACTGACAAAACAATGGAAGAAAAGGATATTTCAAGCTGTACCCTGTGAAATATACATGCTGAAAAGAAGGTTTTAAAACAAACAACAAACAAAACAACAAACAAAACAAAAAAGGAAAGGAAAAAATGCCCTCTTTGAAAGAAGATTTAAGCTACTGTAGCCATAGGCAGCAGTAATTTATATTCAACCTTTTATGAGTGCTTTCCTGACTTCTTCATTATTCAGTGAAAAAAATCAATTTTAGCAAATGCTATATTGACATGTACTATAAGTATTTCTAGGACATGTCAATACAGTATTTTGCATTAAAGGTATGCCATTTTCAATACCTATTACTAAAAAATCCTAAAGAAGATCATTCTAAAGATCGATTGTGTGTGTGTCTGTGTGTGTGTGTGTATCACAGAATCACAGAATTTTCTAGGTTGGAAGAGACCTCAAGATCATCGAGTCCAACCTCTGACCTAACACTAACAAGTACTCCACTAAACCATATCCCTAAGCTCTACATCTAAACGTCTTTTAAAGACTTCCAGGGATGGTGACTCTACCACTTCCCTGGGCAGCCTGTTCCAATGTCTAACAACCCTATGCATCTCTTCAATCTGTTTTTCTAATAAAGCTTTGAACTCCACGGGTGTATGTCAAGGTTGGTAGAAGAAGAAGGTACTAGGGCACTACTGCTGTGCATGCTCTGCAGTTTAAAGAACATTAAAGTCATTTAGGTCTTTCCATTCATTATGCTGAAAGAAAGGGAGTGTATAACTCTTAAGTTGTTTTCTCAGTCCAGAAAGGACTAAATCCCGCACTAAGATCTGTTTCAGATTGCTGGCTTAAATTCATAGTCATTCACTGAAATATCTTGAACAAGAAGGCCTTCTGTGGCCATGATGGAAGGTTCCAGGGGATAAACCTGCGTGTTGTCCTTCATCCTTAATTTAGGCTCTTGTAGTGTAGGTCACCAGAACCATGTCCTTATGAGACTTTCTAAGTGGACTTCCAGCTGTTCTATACAGAAAACACAGTTTCCTGTTTCGAACTTGAAAATGATTTCAAATACCTGTTCCCAGACCTCTTTCTCCTCAAGAGGGCATATCACCAGTCCTTAAGAATTCAGATTCTAACCTAAAGTTAGGCTCAATGTTATTATATGTGTCTGCATCATACAGAAATGAAGACAGAAAACAAAATTCAGAAAATAGGTGCAGTGTGAAAATGTAGGACAAGAAGGAAAAAGTAGGGGAGAAATAAGAAAAAGATGGTAGTAGTAGAGCAGGAAACAATAGCAAGAGAATAAACAAAATATGAAGACCACAAGGAAAGTGCACCCTGAATTCATTCTGCTTTCATTGCAAAAGATTCTGGTGCGTTTGGAAATATCTTGCACCGAGCTGTTTTTTCCATTATTTTGCAAAAGCTCACAGAAATGCCTGTGGGAAGATTGTACTCATTGAGGTAAACAAGTTCAAGGGCTTCCACAGACATAGCACACTATGCAAATGGTATTTCAGTAACTGTTTCTGGTGAGGCAACAGTGACTTAATAGATGTTCAAGGAATAAACAGTACTATGCAAATGATGTCCATGCAAGCTGATTTCTGGTTCTTTTTGATGCAAAATCATTATTATGTTCTCATACTTTTTTTTTTTTTTTTAATGATCTCTTCAGTTTTCCAACTTTTAAAAATAAGTAGAATGTATCTTCCAAAAATACACAGAGATTAGGTTTTATGCTCACAGATACTGGAGTGTAATATCGGACTTGTCATTCTAGTTGGGAGAAAAACCTCATGCAGTACTAGATTTGAATCCATTGGGTGACGTTCCTTGAGTTATAGCAGTATGTTTATCTGTATATGAAGAAGAGAAAGTTTCAGATTGAAAATCTATGCATGTAGATGCTGGAAATAAGGAATTTTGCAAACTAATTATTAAACCAAGTACTCTCTATGGCTTCCTCACGAGTAATGGAATGGCAAAGGTTAGTAACACTGATACTCTGACAAACTTTTGGCCATCATTCAGGTACATTTCAGCTTAGAATGTGCATTGCAAGCAAGTACAGATTGTACAGTGGACAGCCAATGTGTCAAAGTTCATACACTGAAGATGGTGCTATTAAATCTAAGAGGCTGTAGTTTATAAACATATCGATCACGAGATGTTTCTGTCTCTTGTGTTGCTTGGTATTGGTGAATGAAGTAATGCTAAATATTAGCATCAGGAATGTATGATTTTTATTTTTTTTAATTTTCACTCCAGTTTATACATACATGTATATGTGTTCATGTGGACTCCGTTTCTGTATCCTATGTATGTTTGCTTAAATCTTTGAATTTATAGATTGGTGGTGTGTCCGGGATTTTAGCTGACCTTGCAGCTCATCAAAATAAATAATTTGAATAGAATGGGGAAACCTTATCAGGAAATTTGCATAGCATTGTAGCCAATTAATTTCTAATACCTATAGACAATTAATTTCTTTACTAATCTCCAGTGTTTATTTTCAGTGGAATACAACAGGGTGTAAGCTGTCTGTGGTTCTGTGTACTGTCATTTGTATTTTTGGGAGTGAAATAAAGTTGGTGAATTGATGGCTTCTGTCATAAAATGTGAGTATTTGAACAGGTGAGTTTAGCTTGTACAAATCGTCATGGAAGTTAGATTCCAAGGAAACAATGAAACTTAAATGGACACTTATCAGTAGTACTGGTAGATGTACTAGGACTGAATGAATAGGAATTTCATGTTGTTTTTAATGAAGATACCTGTACCAGAAAACTTTGCGAGATGTCTGTGTTGTAACTGGTGCAGGAGTTACTATTTCACGAAATTTTAGGCAGTAGTTTTTATGCTCGAAATTACAGTCAGGGCAACACATGAGTCTTTTTCCTGAGACCTCATTAAAACAAATATATTTCTCCAGACTGCAAGTCAGTGCTCCTAAATGAGCTTTCTGCTCTCACTGTCTTTTGGAGAACATAATTTTTTACTTTGAGAAAGTGTAGGAGTCAAGGATAGTTTTATCTTAGGAACCGAACACACTTCCCTCAATTATGTGTTACAAATTTCGCTGGCAGTCAAGCTCATCCTCAAGAAATTTAAGCAGTAACCATTTTATTCTGTGAGTGACAAAACTGCTAAAAATTATTCAAATCAAGGCTGGTCTGTGACATCAGGAAAAGACTACTTCCTGAAGGCATGGAAATCTACTCACTGTAAATGCAGCTTCATGCTTTATTGTGGTACTTGAAAAGTTTCAATGTGGATTGCTAGAAGCTCGGTTTTGGAAAAATTAATGCTACCATTGATAACATACTTTTTTTTTTTTTTTTTTAACGTACAGCTCAATCTCAATCATTTCATAGGAAGTAACTTTCTCTCTTTGATCTTTTCTGGGTGAAATAGATTGAGGATTATTTAAAGCTCATTTATTACAGAATGGAAACTGTGACACTGTGGCAATATTTGGGATAGCTTTGTATCCCTATGTCTTGTGTCTCATCAAGTTATATTTGGTATTTTTTAAAATCTGTAATGGAGTAGAAATGTACATCATTTAATAGCAAAAATCAAATAATTACTTCTTCCCTTTTAGTACCAAAATGAAATCTTATAATCTGTAGTGAGTCAAATGTTTGATTGAGTGATTACTGGAAAGAAATGGTAATACAGAGACATTCATTGTTTGAACTAATAACAGTCTTTTCTGCAAAGCTATGATTTAAAGCTACAGTAAAGGAAAAACATTCAGAGTTCTTGAAAGGCACTCAAGGAATTATTATTTTTTTTGTCAACTTGATAATACTCTTGCCTAAAGATTAGAATGTACAGACATCATAAAGAGTTTTTATTTATTTATTTATTTACCTTTAGAGGGAATGAAAGAGAAAGTATTACCTGACTAACTTACAGGGAGAAGTAAAATCTTTCTGAAGTGAGAGAGATCATGTGTGGTATAAGGCATTGATTCAGAAATGCATTAAACTCATGCTTTAGTACTTCCCTGGATCTATGGCCTAACTGTGCAGCTTCATTGGCTGAAATCCTATGCAGGTGTAACAAAAGATGCTCTGATGTAAAGAATGTGATTATATGTTTTTTGTTGTTGTTTGTCTTTTTTTTTTTTTTTTTTTAAGATACAATGTGAGTTTTCAGTATATTTTATGGAATTTTCAATATGTTTTTTTATGGATTTTTCAGTATATTTTATTTTATTTGCAGTTTAGGATGCAAAGAAAGTTCAAATTTACCAAAATTTATGTGGAACGTTTTCAAATGTACAGCATTTAGTGCAACACAGGGTAGAGAAAAAGAATTGTTTTGCTTTCTTCATGGTGTTTATAAAAGCAATAGAATATGGAAAGCTGGGGTGTGATACTATAGCTAAAGAATCTTTATGCTTTTGGATAAAAATGTTGAATTAATAGAATTTTGTGAAAAATCGGGTTGTAGGGGACCTCTGGAGGTCATCTGATCCAAGTGGAACTTGCTCCAAGTGATCAGAAGGTGGCTTAAAGCTAAACAGAATATTCTTGATGGAGTCATGTACCCCAGGTCAATAGGACATGACTGTTCCCAATGAATTTCAAGTGTTCAGAAATGTGTTCCAAGGTGATTTCAGGTGTGTAAAATGTTCTTCATACTTTGCAGTATACACTAGGTATTCCAGAGCAGCCCTAACTCTACTGATCAACTGGAAAAAGCCCTATTTCTTTGAGAATTCTCTCAGCTGTTATTAAGAGAAACTAAAGGAGAATACAAACACAAACTGTAGCTCATAGAATAAATCCTTCTAATATAAAAGTAGAGTATTGAAAAAAAAAAAATTATATAAAGCAAACAAACAAACAGTAATGAGTTAGCTTATTTTCCTGAGAGGAGATACGTAAAGTATGGCTTCTTGGAAAACAGCTTTGCTAACAGGATACAGTGATGGGATATGTTTTTCCATTTAGATCTTACAGTTCAGAAAGAGGAGGAAGAGATTTGTTATTTCTTTTGAAAAATCTTTGAGGCTTCATTGTTTTATCATTACTTTCCATCAAATCAGACTGCATGGAAAGGGTAATAACAGAAAGATGGGAAATACTCTGGAATTAGGAGAGAGAATTTATGTATTTCACAGACAACTTGTTCATATGTGAACTTCAGTAGCGTTAACAAAGGGAAACCAGTATTGCAGAGGCTTCTTTACAAACTGATGAATGACAAATGCTTTGTCTTCTACTGTATTTTGTTTTGTGCACAACAAGCTTCTGGAGGAAAAGAATGTCATAATCATAAGGCAGAAGAGTGGGTTTGCAAATGGAGGGTTTATTTTCAGTCAGAAAAGTGGCAAAGGGAGGAAAATTATGTTGATTACTATTTTTCTTCTTGTGGCTGGGTCTCCCAGCATTTTCATGCTGTGTTTAATTAACATGACATTCATATTTTATCAACTCTTGTTTATTATTAGTTAGAGATTTTTCTTCTTCACTGGGGGAATGTTAATACAAATAAAACTTTGCAACATGGGCAAGTGAAGACTCTTGTTTTTTTACTGTAATAACAGGAAGTGTATCTCACATTACATATTTTTATCAAGGCAATGATAACTGTTTTGAAGCTTTACTGTGCTCCCTGTGAATTGTACTTTCAGATAAAGGATATTTGTTTCTGATTTCTTTCTAAATGTTTTAGGCACTGCTTGTAATAAGTTTTTGTTGAGGAGACTCATTTTTTTTTTTTTGCCATTAAATAAAAATAATCCTATGATTTTTATTTTAGTCTCAATATGTAGTATTCTATCTCTCAATATGATTATTCTTGGAAGTGAGTAGTTTCATTATGTTTGTAATGCAGGTGACTCAACTAGCTCCGGTGGGATGTTAAGTGATTAAAATCAGGAGTTGGTTTATAAGGATGAAGGCCATGTGATGAGGAGGCCTGTGCAGCCCTGAAGCCAGATGACAGCTGGTTCCCCTTCTCAATGTAGGTATTGATTTCTTAACTACTTCCATTTGCTTCAGAAAAATCTAGACTAGTCTATGATTTATGGAGACATTCAGATTAATTTCTAATTCCATCACTGTCTTTGCCCTGCAGTCCCATTACGAGTTACACATTCAAACTTTGAGTGCTGCTGAATCCTGATTAGATGTATCTTTTTTTTTTTTTTTTTTTTGCCTTGATATGAGAGTAGCAATGACAAATCTTGATCTCTTTAATGGCCACAGATGTTTGTTTATGGAAAGTTATTCACTACTAACTGTTTCTATATTCAGTCTTAATTGAGATGAAAGACTTTGTATCCATAATTACAATTCCTCTGAGATTATTCAGGATAATTGTTCACAGGTAATTTAAGCATTAGATTTGTAGATTAAACAAGAAAGTGTTTAATCTGATCTGTGTAATGTGGCAGTTTTGTGGCAGCTTTTCTTCAGGCTGTTTTTACAAAACACGTACTGAACTGATCAATGACATCTGAGAAGGTCTTTCAAGGCTGCATCATCCAATTCGTTTGTATTTTAGTCCCTTTATTTGTGAACTTGGGTTGCTATAGAAAACAGGACCTATTGCATAAATGAATGCTAAAACTTCAAGTCTTTTAAAGCATTCTTTGTGAACTGTAGTTGCAAACTAAAATACTTCAGCCACTGAGGTCACAACAAGCTTATTTGGCTGACTCTTTAGTGAAATTTTTAAGTCCACTTGCATTCTGCTTTACTGTAGGAGTGACTTGCATTCTGCTTTTGTTGGGATGGTGTATTTTTTAAACAATTTCACAAGGAATGACTAGTTTCTCTACTACACTCTGGATAAAGTGCCATTAAAACAATAACTGAGATGAAATTACCTCTAACCTGTGTCTAATTTTGTCTTATATCCAAGTTATTTTTTTTTCCCTCCGTATATGTCAATGCAGCTCCAAAAGGTCATATTTTAAAGACAAATACAGTATTTCAGATTCTTTGCATGAATTATTTTGCTTTATGCTTTCCATTGTCATTTTAATGCTAATCTTATTTTTATTGATGCTTTTCTACCAGTTCCACAATGCATACAATTATGGTAAATTATTTTGTGAACATTTTTATTATCCTGCCATGAAATGAACAGTGTTCTGTTTGTCTTTGGAAAAGTATTTTCTGCAGCATTTTCTGATCTTTGATGTTTCTTTCTATGATTCTAATGTACAGAGTAGTCATAAACTTACAGTGGCTATAAGAACATGTTCCTTGTCATTGGACCAGCCAAATATAAATTTCAATCCTTTCTGATATCACTTTTGCACTTACATGACAGTACTTAGAAAAAAACAATTTGGTTATATTGACGTAAGTATGCACTTACCTCACAACTGTAGCCTGCTGTTGGTGCTGCAGGTACATATTATAAGAACAACAGTAGCATTTTTCTTATTCTGTGGTTATTCTTTATATCAGAAACAATGTTAACTGGGCAGAAATGTAGAAAAGAAAAATATTCTTTGGTTTTACTGCCATATACTTCTTAAGCTTGTTTCTTTTCATGAAAATACCATTTTTTTTTCTTCTACTTAAAAACAAACAAAAAATCCCACAATATTTGCAGCCAACAGATTCCAAATTTTATTTCTCACAGATGGATAGCATCACTTCTGTAGTAACAGTGATGTTCCATATTTAAATTAAGCAAAACAGAAGAGATCAGAATAAACAGAAAGAGGAAATCTTTAAGGGTTCTATTCCTGAAAACTCAAAATATTCAGAGCAGAATGTAATTTTCTTGGACCATAGCAACTGTGATATGGCAGTGGATTTTGTTGTTAGCATAGGACAAAATAAAGCAAGTATTGCTTCACATCTGAATGCAAAAAACTATGTGTAGTCAACTTTTATTAGAATTTAATCCACTTCCCACTGAAATCAATATGAGTCTTTCACATGAGTTTAATGGAAATCAAATAAATATTCTTGCCAAGATATGTGATGCTAAGAGGCTGGTTCATAAAGTAAATGGTAATTAACAACTCTGGTAACAGAAAATGCTCCTGAAGTTTTTTTGACTAGTTCTTTGAAGAATTTCCTATTTACATAAGTAAAAACAGTCTCCTAGAAAAATAATTTAGGTAACAGCTGTAAGATTAAAAAAGAATACAATAAATCATAAGTTAAAAGTTTTCTTATGAACAAGGCTGTCCACTTCAATCAATAAGCTTCAGTATCTGATTTTAAAAGCACACCATGTTCTCTGTTAGAGAAATAGAATTCAGAAAATCTTTACCCTCTGAAAAGTTAGTTTAATGATTTAATTTAATGATTTAAATTTTTTTTATTTATTTTTTTTTTATGGGAATGAGAGGCTGCCACAATGTTTCCTGCCATTAGGGCTTTATAGCCTTCTTTATTTAATATAACATAATTGGTAACATTTAGATCAAAAAAGAGTATGTCATGCAAATCTTTTATTAAAGCACACTTTGTGTGCTTATGCAAAAGAATATTAAAATAGAGATTTGAGGGTAAAACTGCTGCTCTACCAAGTGGCTGCTGGTGGTAGTTCTCTGAAAGAGCCATGTAGTTTTGGTCTGTTTAGAAGAAGCAGTTTAATTTTTCTCTAAGTATCTAATTTATTTATTTATTTATTTATTCAGTGGTGGATCAATCTCTTTCCTTAAATTAGATTATTTTTATTTTCACATAAAAGAGTTTTCACATCATGTCTACTTTCCACAGAAAATACTGACTTTCTATTAAAAACAAAATGAATAATTACAGTCTGAAGCTGGGAGCTTACAGGACTGTTTAGAGTTGGATTGCATGGCTGAGAGAGAATTTTTCTTTTTATGATTTGCGTTTAACTATTTGTCTCATGTTTTGTCAAGATGAAAACTGTTTGCTCTATATCTACCACATTAGATTTTCACAGTAGGATTTAAGGATTTAGACAGAGCAGGAAAAAATCCTCAAAATATTTTAAATTCTTAAACACCAAACTGTTTTTTTTTTTTTTTTTTTTTTTTTTTCCCCTACCGCAAACCTTCTGTGTTAGGAAAAACAAAAAATGATACTTCATGTTTATGTAAGTTGTGTTTTCAACAACCTCCCTCTCCCAAAGGGGGATTAATTCCATCTCCTCTTTCTACTTGTGAATTTGTTGTTCTGGGCTCTGAACAACTATGAACAACTGTCCTGCGCTCTGAATAACTGTCTGTCCTGCACAGAAATGTGCAGAGAAGTCTTAAGAGATTAAAGAAAGTATTTTAACAGTTCACAATCTGGTAATTCATTTTACAGAGCAACATACTAAATGTTGCTGGATGGTCACTGTCACTGCAATGTTGTGGGAGTAAATTGATCAGTTTATAATGTCTGAGTAAACAATCCTAATTTAATCTTATACATCCAATCTATTAGGAATTGATTCCCCTAAGTATCTTAAAAGGCTTGACTGTGTTCGATTAACATGTTCATAAAATAGAAATATGTCTTCATTATTTAGAAAATTGTGTTCTATACCTGAAATGTTAAAAGTAAAAGGTTTCAGATGTGTGGAGATGAAACCTATGCTCCTGTGCATAGTCATGCTTCATGAGGAAACTTTCATTATAGCATTGTATAAAGTCACAGCTCTGAACATGGCTACTGCAAAGATGGTTGGAGAGTATCCTAGGAGTTTCCACTGTAACTGTGCTGTTACACACAGATGTGAAAAATGTGAACCAGCTGATCAGCTCCAAGGAGTTTGGAGGATGAGAAGGCCAAAAAGAAGGTAATGAAAGTTAAGTAGCGTGGGAGGACTTAGAACCAAAGGCTCCTGTGCCCTACCCATAATCTATAATGCTTTCTTTTAATTTCTGAAAATGTTTTGGATATGGTAAGGAACCAAAACTTTTATAATGCTTAGATCTTAAAACACATTAGATATCTTTTCTAGGATATCTCTATTTCTTAAGATGCCCCTCTTTATTTCTTTGTCCCCTAACCCAGAGTGTGTGCACAGAGAGAAATTGCCTTGGAGTAGGATGGTAAAATGTCTTTATACTTGCTGGATGTAGAGGGAGCAAAACACACTATGGTCTGATGGGAAATACTTTTATTTATAGGAAAAATGTAGTACAAATTGAGCTGTCTGGGGAAGCCATATAAGTTCCTCAGATGTGATCCAGAAACTGTCATCTCGGTTCTGCCATTCATCTAAGTGACTAAAAGCAGCACTGTTGCCTTGGCCTTTAATGAGTGATTCAAATATTTACTCCTGTGTATTTTATCTCTGCAGACACAATCTTTTGGTCTGTGTCTGGCAGAAGTGTATTTCACCCTTAGATAGCTGTCTGTATACTCTCATGTATTTTGATTTAAACTAGTGATGGGCATTGTTGCTTGAGAATTTATGCAATATTATTCCTATTAGGTTCACTGAAGTACTTGATAAAAGGTTTGCTCAAGAGGCTACATGGTTGCTGCTTTCTTTTAAGCTGTAGAAACTGTGCCACAGAAAAGAAAGAATCTTTTATAAGATGGCACAAAAGCTGACGATGTCTGTTACCAGCTATTCACGGTCAAGTTATATTTATTGTTAACTACAAATTGAATTCATTCATAAAGCCTGAATGACAAATAAGTGGTTACTGAGCACAAGAAATGGAAAAAAATACAATTATACAAATTAAATATGTACAAAGAAATTAATCCATTTGTAAGGTTTGGTCATTTTAGAAAAAAACTTTTTACTAATGCTTTATGTCCTACCAAAAAAAAATCCCCTTTTTTGTCTTGACTTTCACATACCATTTGCTGATAAAAAGCTGCTGCTTTTCAGAGACAATGATGTTAGGGGAAATAAAAAAGCATGCTTTCTTTGTTTGTTTGCATTTGGGAGGGCAGGGACTATAACAGATTACCATCCAACTGAAATACCATCACCTAAGAAATCTGAAGTTTAATCATATCTACTTCCCCCATTCGTACAGACTTGGGAAGAGGTATGCTATTCTACTGAAGCTCTTGTTCCCATGGAGCTTTTCTTGAGCAGAAATTGACACCTACATTTGGGCACTGTCATAAGGGAGATTTAGATTCTTTTCTAATCATTGCCTTTATTACCATTTCTAACAACAAAGCTTTAATGCAGTGATAGTAAACAACCACTTTTCTTCCAGCTGTTCTGCATTACACTGTCTTGTTTGCCTTGTTCTGCTGTCTTCCAGTGCAGACTAACAGCTGCAGCACTATTTTATTCATTTTTCTTACACCTAAATAGTTTTAGGTTTAAGACAGATTTGGGCTGTAGGAGTAAAATGCTGGTTATACTTTTTATTTATACTTTTTACTTATACCAAATTAGAAAAAGAATAAAATTCAGAAACATCTGCATAGCCATTTTCAGTTGCTTTAAATGGGTTAATGTTGATTTGAACAAATTATTTATCTAATGAAGTAAATGGCTTTGTAAAAATTATTTTTGAAGGAAAAATTGTTAAGAAATTTTAAATATCTTTGCACATTTTACATCAAGCATTTTTGGTTTTAGGTAGCATTTGGGGAACTGTTGGAAAAAAAGCATAGAAATTGTGGAAGGGAGTAAAACTTATTGAGTAAAACTTGAAATGTGTTTTTTATTTTTAAATTTTTTACAGAACTCAAAATGATTTCTCGGATGACTACAAACTTAAACTTATGTCTTGCATTTCTAGAGATGAAGCCCAAGTTTGGAGCTCCATTTATGACAGTAATTCATATAGGAAATGGTCCAAATTCTCTTCTTACTTAACAAATTAAGAATGTCTGCACCAAACATCTCTCTAGGCCTCAGGGAAAAAACTAGAATTTCTATGCTATTGGTCTATTTTACGTGAGGCTAACAAAAATCTCTTTTGGAGAAGAGAACAGGAATAATTAGTAGCACTGTGGACCAGGGAGGAAGAAGATGTGATGAAGGCAGAGCTTGACTAGTGGTTTTGTGGTGGGACAGAGATAGTCCTTGTGAGCATTACTGTGACTGGTGCTGCTGAGAGAAGTAGTAGGACATAATAGGGAAGCTGATATGTCAAGAATGATGTTACTAGTAGGACATGGTAGCTTATAAACTGTTAATTCTCTTGCTTTTACTCTCTGTTTTAAAAAGTGAACAGTTTTCATAAGAGATGTGCTTAATTAGTCAGGTATATTCAGTCCCACCTGAATAATTCTATGAATCATAGACCTCAAGTTTCATTCTTTTTGTAATCTTGGTTGAGCAAATGGAAGCTTTTTGTAAAACTCATGCTATCTTGTGTTTTCTTCATATTAAGTGTTATTTCATTTAGCATTATTGATTTGTTGCTGTCTTAATAAGTTTTTTTTTTTTAAAAAAAATCAGTTGACTAACCAAAAACAGGAGTTTGCATGTGAACGAATGATATTAAATTGATATTGTTCACTTCCCTTCAAAAAGCTTTTTGTTTCTATTAGTAAAAGGACACATTGGAATGCTATCACTAAAAAGGGTTAAAAGACTTAAAAATAAGCAGCTGTCCTCTAACAAAAACAAGTAACTCCCACCCTCACCTCTCAGCCCAGTGTATATATATATATATATATATATATATATATATATATATATATATTTTTTTTTTTTTTTTCTGGATTCCAGCTTTATTGGCTTTTTGAGTTTTGACAACTGTCAGAGTAAGCTAACCTTAATTTCTACCTTGAATTATCATTAGGCTGTGTTCCTCACTGTCTGTAGCTCATCTGCATGACATTGAGGAGAAAAAGAAAATGTTAAAAGAAAAGCAAAGTCCCCCTTCCTGTGGACTGTATCTTTAAAAGAATGTGTGTCCTTATTGGAGAGACAGCAATGGTTTTGTACTTATTTTTGAACAAGAGCATACTGTGCTAATTAATAGAGACTTTGCTTTTCTTTTACCTATTGCTATTTTTCGTGTGCTTCACCAGCTTTTCACTTACACTCATTCCGTGATTATGTTGGGAGATAAAGGTGTGGTGGCGGAGGTGTGTGTAGCTTTATTTATTTATTCCCATAATATAGTTGCTAATGTTATGGGTAGGTTAGGAAAAGGAAGACATATTTGTTTCTGACATGACCAATGACTTTTTTTTTTTATTTGGTGGAATTCTTAGCTAAAATCAGGTCTGTCACTAATCTCAGAACTTTGCTTAAAACCTTACAGGTTTCTTTACCACTGTTTTCATTCTTAGAATTGTAAATCAATACCCTTTGATCTAAACATAAAAGCCTGCAAGGCTTAAGTTGAATATATCTTCCCCAGTGCCTCTCTTCATTCAGTTCTCTTGCTAAATCTGGTCTAAAGAAATGAAATGCAATACTGAATTGACAATTAGTAGCTCTGCTCAAGACTACCAGAAAGTAATTTTTAAGAAGCTTGGAAACACTTTGCGTTGTACTGCTCTACTTTATTTCTCTTCTTTAATACTCCATTTAGGATATAGAAGTTGTTTTCTGAAACTAGAAATAATTGAAGGTGAAATTTTTAAGTACCATTTTCTTAAATTAGAAAATTAGAATTTTATGTATAATAACCCTCTTTCCCCCTTCCTTATTGAAACAAATCCAGTGAATGTGTCTGAAAACGTTAAAAAATTCTGAAGGGAAAAAAGGTGCTTTGTAAAATCATAGAATCATTAAGACTGGAAAAGTTTGGACCATCTGGAGTAAGCTGTAATTACAAAAGAAAGTATATTTACACTTTCTTTTTCCCAAAAAAATAAATTTTGAAGCTTTTCAGGGTTCTTTTAGGTTACATCTGCAGACTGGCACTGAGTGGTGTGTCATCCCTTTTGATTGCTATTGCACAGTGAGCATTGATGTATTTTTCTTTTCCTTTTGGTTGAAGTCTGGACAGCAGAAAATAAATGTGCAAAATGTTATTTTTCACTATGATTTGTGAGATTATTTCAGTGATACAAAATGAAAATTTGAGGAGGAGAGAGGCCTAGTTCTTCTCAGGAGTTTTCTAATTTTGGCCAATAAATATTGCAGTATAAAAGTCTTTTGCTAAATTAGCTGCTGCAGGCAGCTAAAATTTAAAACATGGCATTGAGACAATGTCTGTGAGATCATCAGAGTCTGTTCTATGGAAAAAAGTTAAGTTCAATGACATGTCTGAATGTAGACTTCAAATTTAATTATATTAAAATATAATAATTATTTTAGGATCAAGCCCTTGATATTTTAAACAGTACAATCCTTTAATGTTTATAAAATTATTTTTAAATTAATATTATTTATGATATGTGATGATGGAAGGACTGAGGACAGTGGAAAAAAAAGGAAATGCCAATTTGTTTACCAGAACTCGTACTTCTAAATTATTTGAATGTCTTTGAAAATCCAACCCTCTGTGATTTAAACCCAGAGGATGTCAATTCCTCTCATTTCAGTTGAGAACTGAAGCTATAATTTGATGGAAAGTTCTTAGAACTTTCTGGAATAAGCTTTGGTTATACTTTCACCTCAATCCATTTCCATTCCACTTTGCAATTTTGTGTGTTGGCCAGAATGAAAGAGGCTGTGGTGACAATTTGTGGAGGCCTGAAGAGAACAGGACTATTTCTTTCACATGAGGCAATGCTGTGTATGAAACTCAAACTACAGCATTTTATATATTGCTGCATCTGTGTGTGAGATACGTACAGTGTATGGATTCCTAAGGGATGGAGAACAACAGCTTAATTTAGACAATGAAAGAAGAATGAGAAAATGCAAAGATAAAGTGCTGACAAGAAGTAGAGAATTAGGACCATTGTAAAATAAATTTTAATGTGTATGGTAGCAACAGAGTATAAATGTATCTTTGTAACATAAATGTCATATGTAGCTATGTGATCAAGAAGAATCAGAGGTGAAGCAGTTTTATGGGCCATTTCTAAAGCTACTTTCTCATGAAAGCCATTACATTTTTGGCAAGTGACCCGTCCGCACTAACAGTTTCCAACTTCGGAAAAAAAAAAAAAAAAAGAAAGAAAGAAACAAAGACACAAACAAATCAAAAGAGCATGAGGTTTTTCTTTGTAAAGATTCATTTACCAGGTCTGTCTGGGTTGAGGTTAATTTTCTTCAAAACAGAAAATCTTGTTGGGGAAGAGGGGCTGGCTGAGGTGTGTAGCTGCAGTCTGGGGCTAACCCACAACAGCTCAGAATCTCTCACCAGAGAGATCTTGCTCTTCCCAGTTACTGCAGCTGCAAAGAACCAAGATGATAGTGAAAGAAGTTATTTGAAATCCTGTAGCTATGTGAGGTGAGAGCTAAAAAATCTGAGTAGTTCTCATTCTTCCATTTCTCTCATTGTTGGCTCTTGACTTTCACCTTCTCTTTGTTCCTCAACTGTGAAAAATGTAAATACTTCCAAATTCCAGTTAGAATGTAATGTAAATTTTAAAAGTTGAGAAGTAAAAAGTAGCTAAGCTGATTCAGTTAATACTCTTTTTTTTTTTTTTCTTCCCCTTATTATCTTTTTACTTTTCTAGGAGTTTTTTATTTTTTGTAGGAAAACTGCTTAAAGAAAGACAAGGATTATAAAAACAGAAACACTCTATTTTCATATCACATGTGTATTTCATGGCATTTTGTTACAGTAAAAAAATCTTAATTCTTCCCCTTTAAAGGAAATGGCAATACTCTGATTTTAATCTTAGTGACAACATGAACACTAAATGTTTCTGGCAGTTCTGTTCCTTATGTGACAGGTCTATGCATTAGAATAGCCAATTAGGTGGGGAGGTGGTTTTAGTTGATTTTTCTTTGCATGAATGCAATTTAAAAAACACAGTGCTTTTCAAAATGTTTTTTTCCTGATTAGTGCCTTGATATATTAACATCACTGTGGCATATACTTCCCTTTTCTATTGAATACAAATATATTAGGACTCAATAAAATGGCAACTGTTTTATAGTAAGTTAATAAATGTACACATTGTGAAAAACACAACTTGTGAAATGTCAAGTGAAAATGTAGACACAGGCAGTATGAAATATATCATTACATAGATTGTGCTGTATTAAACTCAAGGAGATTAAATAGACTGAAAATAAGAATAATATTATGTGTACTAGTTTTTACCACAGAAGTAAGTTCTAAAGTTAACCATGAGGACCTGTGTATAGGATTGCTTTTCAGCTTTCAATATGAAGTTCCTTAGCTTGACATGCTTTCATTTAGCTCAAATTCTCTTCTTCTTTATCCCGAATAAGACCAGTTTCGAGCCTTTTTTTTTTTTGATATTTGATGTTTTCTCAAGGCTCAAAAAATTCACTTACATTAAATCATTCTGTTGATCTAATAAGTCTCTGAAAACTTGTTCACAGTTGCAGTAATTAAAATGATTCATGTATTATTGTTAGATTTGGGTTTCTCATAGTTCCTGTGTGATATTGATAACTTTTTTAAGAATATCTTCTGAAAGGAGAGTGAATTCCAAATTAGCAAATCAAAAAGTTATCTCTTATTACTATTATTCCAATTTATCTCTATGGGTGGCTTTGACTATTTTAAGTTTCTTTTTTTTTGTAATGCTTTCAAGTGGCATAATTAAGTTTATGCTATATGATTGCTGGTATTACTGTAGATAAACAGAAAACTCTATTCCCAGAATGGAAAGTAGGAAAAGCTGTTGACTTCTGAAATGAAGAGTTATATTTTACATATTTGTAATAATAATAAAGAAAGACTCCTAAGGGACATTCTTCTAGGAAATAGCAACATGCATGTTTATCATAATTTTTCAAATATATTGTGTTATACAGATTGCAGAATAATAATCCTTTCCTTTTCCACAGCATCTTTCAGAGATTTCAGAGCATGTTGCAATTAAACCACAGTACATTCCTTTAAAGCAGTTGTTATTATGTGTATTTTAAATAAGAAAATAAGCACTGACTTCAGGTTCACAGGGTGCAAATGGGAGGATGGGAAATAAAAACATGGATTTCTTCTGCATTTTAGTTCTTTGGGGCACAGCGCAAAGATTTAGGGAACCAGGAAGAGGCCACAGATTGTATGCTGGTTCCTGAGGTCAGTATGAAACTCTAAATATCAGTAAGCTAGGCTAAGCCTCAAGAACTGAGGGTTCTGTATACACTGTATGTTATACAGAATAGTCTGTGGACAGTTGAGCAATAGGAGGTTTAGTGTCTAGCATAAGTATTTTGTCTACTTTCCTCCTGTAGTTAGAAGAGAGAAAGACTTCTAGAGGAAGTCTCATCCCTTCCTATCTCTCAGACTGCAGACAGAACCTAGGCAAGTGGCCTGTGAGAGATGCCTAGATGCCAAAGGAGTGCAGTTATTGAGGTGAATTGGATGCCCAGCTGCTCCCTCTCCTGGTACAGGCAGGGGCAGGTGAATAAACGTGGAGGCACTGAACCGGTGCCATGCTTAGGGAGAGTAAGGCGGAGTATTTTGTGTGTGCTACATCCAGATTAGGACAAACAAACTCCAAATCTTTACAGTAAGAAATGATAATAATAGTAAAAAATAATTATTAATAATAAAGGGCAGACCCTTGCTTTGTATAGGACATATTCTCATCTTGCAAAATATCTATAAAACCGGACTAAGGATTCTAACAGCTTCATGTGCTTATGACATTGTATGATAGGGTCAAGGGTACAGGCATAATCTTCTATGCCTTGTTCATGTGAGTACTCCCCACAAAGTTGCTGTTAACTATTTGCATGAGGAGTCAAGTGAAAGTGCAGGTGTACAAAATAGGGACTTCAAGTCAGATCTTTGTTTCCACAGATGTGGACTTCTCAGCTAATGGACTTTCGAAATAACTTTTCTGACCAAAATCACACTTGAAATTCTGAGCACACAAATGCCCTTGTAAATCAGCTTCTTTTGGTCCGTTATGTGATGTGCTCTACCAGATGCTGCTTATGTTCTACCTTGTTTATTTAAAAGAGGGACAACATATGTATTTAAGGCTATGTTCTTTGGATTCAGTTTTTGTCTTTGAAGTCTTACAGCCTTGTCCAAAAAAATTAGTAATGTTTTTACTACAACAGTAGCCATTGCCTTTTATCTCAGTTTCTGAATTAAGGAGGCTCATGTTAAATTTCATGTGCTATACATTAGTAATTAAAAATAAATATCCATTACCTTAATGACCTTTCATTCTAATGAATTGTTCCAGGTCCTGATTAAACAAATGCAAATGACTGAATCAGTAGAACTATAGACGTTATGAGAATTAATACCACAGGAAACTTGTATTGCTTGATATTCCCCTGTATAAGTCAGTGACATGAAAGAGCTCACTGAGATGAAAACACAAAGCGTCTATGACAGGAAGAGCTTGAAAAAATTGCAAGGGCTAGAAGGCTAAAAATTTTTACCACTGTGTTCTCTATGAACCATAAAATAAAAGTTCTTTATATTTAAGGAACATAACAGATGATAAAATACAGTAAGTCAGTGTGCAGCAGGAAACAGAATATCTCACCAAGGAAGTCAAAAGTCACTGGTAAGAGCAGTTGCAGTTTTTGCATATATGAAAGTCATGAAAAATTAATTTTCCTAGGTATGCTGTGATTACAGTATATTGTGCTGAATTGACATGGGTAATGATAATACAGTTTAACATCCTGATGCCAGGATATAAAAGTTTTCCATGCAAAATCATATTAAGTAGATAGGGGGTATAACTACGGGGCAGGAGCTGCTATTTCCTTCAGGTATTTGAACAGTAGTTGCTATGGAATCATTCTGCTACTGTTGTTAACAGCAGTTGGTATCTTAACCATTAACATGTGAAGGGCGCTGAATTTCTTTAAAATGGTGGCAGTGAACTCCTGGAGTAATGCTAAAGAAGTTAGTTGCTATTCACTGATGCATGGGGAGACTCTGAATGGGATTTTGTGCAGTTTTGCTTTCTAGTGAAATTTGCAATCTGTCTTCTGAATTGTTATTATTCAACTAGAGTAAAAGTGTTACTTTAATGTCTCATGTTAGTCATCCTCACACAGTGTGGGAATATGAACTATACGTACTTATAAAACAAATGAGAGATGCATGGAGGGGAGTTGTGCAGTTCTTAAAATTTTCAAATATTCTATCTAAAATGTCTCATTGCTTTTCTGCTTAATAACATTCACTTTTGCCCTTGCTGCTTGCTTCATGTGGATTCTCACACTACTGCTCATGAAAGAGGAGAATAACTAATACAGAACTGTGAGATGCAAGTGCAGAAATCCTCAAATATTTTTGTTCTTCTTTTCACTCTAAAATAGCAGGAGATGGAAAAGGAGGGAATGTAACTGAATTGTTTTGCTAATTCTCCTTTAAGTATCATTAAGCTAGGGACATGACATTAATTTAGTGTTAGAATTTTGTCATGTGTTCAGATCTAAGTGCACAGGAGAACCTCAGAGGCTATAAGTCACTTTCAGTGTTGCTCCACCTCCCTGAGCAGCCTGTCACAGGAAGAATGCCATTGCCTGGAAGTTCTCTTCCAGTGGTGATGGGAGCCTTGACACATGGGGTGAACTAGTCTCCTGATTGCTTGGTACTATGTGGCTAATGTTAGATGAGGTGAATCTTTCTTGTAGATCGTCTGTGAGTTCTTTAGTCAACCTGTTTTTTGTACCACTGGTACCCCAAAATACCATTCAGTAAGCTACTTATGTAGATCCTTCACTTTAGGTGTATATTCATGCCTTATTTATTTTACTGGTGTACTTGGGAAATCCAGAAATTCATCAGGGATTTGTTTATTGGAACCAAATATATACCCTGACATGGTAAATCAGTATTGAATGACTACAATAGATTGTAGTCATAGGACTATGTTGTCTTGAATACCAGTGTGTAGTTCTTCCTCCCACCCAACATAATGCTCACTGATTTCTAACTTATTTAAACTGTCATTTACAACATTGGAAGACTCACTAAAATGTGCAGTACAGCTAATTCATTCTTTGTTGTGAAAAATATTGAAATTTAAATGGAAACTGTGATGTAAGAGTTTGCTTGCTAGTACTTTTGGTCTTGGATTATGCTTTTTCCATATAATTCTGTCATCTATTTTCCAATCTTCACCACCACTGTGCCACCACCACATAAGGGAAGAATGGATTTTGAAAATACAAAAAAGAAAACTTTACAGGATCTGTTTTGAAGAGGTAAAGGGAAAGGTTAATGGTTAGATAGGTTTGGATCCTTGTGAAATAACACTAACTCATTGTAGGTAGCTGTATTATGTGGGAGGCGGTACATTTTGTGCTTTAGTGGGTGGAAGATTAATTTTAAACTCTTTCTTTATTAATTTATCATTTTTTCTGTTTCTAATGTATTTTTGAAGTTTGCATTTCATTAAATCAGAAGGAAAATTAAACTACATATATATATATATTTTTTTTTTTTTTCTGAAGAACTAAAATGGTGTTGGTTTTGAACTTTTTGTGACTCACCTAAAACTGCAGTAGCTCCACAACCATAGGTAATTGTGTAGTGGCTAGTCTGCCATTTTTTGATGAAAATAAATTTTACATGGTAGTTTTTCAAACTGCAGTGAGAGATAATAAATATTTAATATGTATACACACACGTGTACGTAATTATTTATATAAATGAATTCAGCCGAAAAAGGATAATTTAAAGTTATTCAGAAATAGTTTAATAAGACTGAATTTTACATGCTTTATATAAATATTTCTGTCCTGTTCAAAACAGCAAAGGTAAAAATCTCACAGACTTTTAGAGGAAGCCTGTCTTTTCCTGCCCTTTTTTTTTTTTTTTTTTCCTCCCCCCTTGCTCTTAGAATGTACCTGAGTGGATGTAGCTCACACTGCATCTTCCCAACACTGACAGCATTCCTGACTGCTTCAAGACCTGAGAAACTGATGCTTCTTAAATCCAACTTTGTCTTCTCTTGAACAAAGGTGCCAAGTCCTTGTCCAGATACAGTCTTCTGAAGTATAAGGACCTTTTTATTTTCCCTTGAGTCAAGTGGGACTATTAAGAGGATTCTTCACATTGTCAGAGATATTTTATTATTATTTATGCTTTTTGCTAAAACAGTTTTATGTTCTGTTTGGAAAAACTACTGTCTATCAGATACGAATGTATAACAGGTCGTTGATATTTATAGATTCAGATGAAATCCAGGGAGCAACAAGACTAAGCTATGGTAGTTTGAAAAGGAGCCGTAGTCCTGCTTATGACACAGATCTGGTGCTGTCAGTGAAATTCTGACAGTGAATCTGTGAGTAGGAACTAATAGAGAGAAGGTAGATAGAGCAATGCAAATCCAAAGAACTTCTGAGACACAAATTATGTAAGCAAGATTTTGAAAATATACATTATGTTGCATCTTACTCTTACACCATCTAACACACCTCTCTCTTTCCTCTCTTCTAAAAAGCAATATGATGAGACTTCCTTTAATTTAAAACTAGTAAGCTTTCAAGAAGAGCAGAACTTCCTCTGTGATGCAGGAAAAAGCTGTCTTCATGGAAAAGGCCCTAATGGGAACTCTGACGACACATTCCCTGAGGAAATCTGCCACCTTAGACTGTGTCTCTGTGGGAGAGAAAGTGAACAACCGCAATATTCCAAGTACAAAATGTGTGTGCGCATGTGTGTGGTGACATGACATAATGCTTTGTGACAGTTAATTTTATTCTGGGTCCTTCACATGACAGATAAAATGATTTCTATAATTATTCTTAGGTATAAGACCCAAAGTCAGTTCTATTAATGCATATTCTTGGACTGTTTGACATAAAATACATTTAGATACCTTATTTAAACACCCCTTTGGAAAACAAACAAACAAACAACAACAACAAAAATCAACAAAACCCAACAAAAATGAGGAGGTCAGAAGTGACTGAGTAGATAAGCTGCATTTGTATTGCTCCTAGGCCCAGGAAAAAGGCAAGTACAACTGGGTGATTCTCATTGGAAATGTCTCATTTGCAGTGAAATTTCATCCCAAGGCTGCATAGTCAGAGTTCTTTTTCTTGTAGCTAAATTAGCTCTCATTTTACTTCTTAAACTAAGATCATTGCCATTTTATGCTAAGGAGTAGGAGAAAATTTAAATACGTTTATATATTTTATCACTGTACTGGTGATAAAATGTTACTTGTCATTACAAGTTTATCACTGTTCGTGATGAAAAATGAATAATAAAACATATTGATAAAGAAATTACTGTATATAGAACTATGTCTTCTTTTAAAATAATTATTGGGTTATTATTTGATGGGAATATGTAATGTTTTCAAACATATCTAGTATAATTAGTAAAATAAGAATGAAAATGAATGTAGTCTACTAAAGGTAGAAGCTTAATTCTGTCTGTATTTGTCATGTAGCAATAATACAATTTTTATTATTAATTCAGAGGAAATTTTGTTTAGTTTTGGTGAAAAATTTTCTCTTTCTGAATATTCAGTGTGTCTTTCATCATGTATTTTTAGGTTTCCAGCTGAAGTGTTTTATTATTCTTTCCAGCATTGAAACACACATTCAGCTGGTGTGCTTACTGAATGGTTAAACCTACCTCAATGGTATATAGGGTCTGCAGAAAAACTTTTTGCAACTTACATAGTTGAGAGAGGGAACACATTCAAAAATATTCCCCAAGTCATCTATCAAAGGTGCTACTACAGCCAGTGGCTTTATTTCTCAGCAAAGCAAAATGGGAGGAATGGAAGTAGTGAGTGGCAGGGAGACTTTTGATTGCTTTTTGGGAATATTAATCTGTGACTTTTTTTTTTTTTTTTTTTCCAAAGCATGTAATTTGCCTGAGGTACAGCAGAAATAGCATGAAAAGCACTGATGGAAACTTATTCCTGGTTTAATTCTGTATCAAATGGTGTGATTGTATCAGAATTTCATCATGAGCTCTAGAAGTCTAGAGACAAATGTGGTTTGATGTGTTCAATAATGTTAACCTTGAAAGATTTACTGGAAGAAAAAAATGGAAATGGGAAGGGAGAGAAATTCTTACCTATCTCAATGGACTGTTCACATGATAACGAAGAAGCTAGCATTTTTCCTTTGGTCTGTCTTTGCTTAGGCACACAGGTGCACCCTGTACTAGCACGCCAGAATGATGGATTGCATAAGGCACAATCTGCGTGCTTGAGACTAAAACAGTACAGATGCTCAGAGTTAATACAGGTGCTGTGGAAATCTGAACCCTTAAAAAAAGCACTAGGTACATTTTATTATCATTGTCATCAAGAGCCTTAAAAAATGCCAGTCTTCTGTAGTGTGCATTTGTCTGGTATATGCTGTTATACCCTTCACTCCTACGCTGTCTGTCGATCTGAACGCTTGTGAACCCAGAGGTTTTTGAAAAATTCAAACAATCTTAAAGCGTACTAGCAAAGGTAAGGCACAGACAAGGTCAAACCCAGATAAGACTAAACACTCTGGGAGAGAGAACAGTAAAGGCTAATAGAAATGTTTGCTATCTGTAGGTATTTTGGGAAGGATAGGGAAGATTTACTTCTAGTAGAACCTAATTTGTTTGAAGTATATCAATATTAAGGTAAATACTGTAACATGAGTTACATAATTCTGATGCACATTAATAACTGAAATATGGATAATAATGCTGCTTTTGATCTGTTATTGCGTTATGTTAAAATGGCCAAAGTTAAATAAATCATAGGGATACGCTTGACTTTGTGAAGTTCAGGTAGTTCTTTGTTTCAGAAATAACAGCTCGATGGATAAAATATTGCAAAAGCATATTTGTGCAAAAATCCTCTCCTCTCCAATATTTGTTTAATCTTAGAGTGTTTTGCTATTAAAACCTCCAAATAGACCTTCAAATATAATTAATGCTTCCAACCCAAAGATTGGCAGCCCTGTAGCTGTGCCCACAGCAGGGACACAGTAGCAAAGGAAAATACTGTGTTCCTTCCCCTATGTGATGCTGCGAAGGCTCTCTGAGTCCAAAAAATCTCAGTTTACTATGGCTGTAAGATAAGTATGGATTCTTTATTTATAAATGTGACAGATAAGACAGCTGAGATCAATTATGATAAAACTGGACTAAGTATATTCATTCATTACACACACAGAACCAGACAGCCATAGATTAAATAGTGTGGTTGGCTTGTTTCTTATACTGTGGGCCAAGTTAGAAATCCTGACTAAGGGAAACTGTGTGAGGTCTTAGTTCTGTATATGTATTAATGGCATAGAGATATAAACAACATTTTCTTCTTAGCATTATTTCTTTAGTCTTTTGAAAGCCAAGGGCTCTGGTTACAAAAGGCTGATTGCCCAGTTTCAGTTTTTGGCTCTTTTACCCTGAAATTATTTGAAAAAGCTCCCCCCAAAATTACATCTGAATTCAATACATAAAACATGGTTAACTGTGGCAAGTTTGCTTTTTAATCTCTATTTTTTTTATTAAGTCTTTGATTTTGTGTTCTGATCATATACGTAAAGATGTAAAATGCATGTTTGTATCCACTTGTGAACTTTAAGAAAATTTATGATTATAGACTTAACATTCTAAAATTTATCTTTGACTGAAGAACTTAGTTCATCTTCTTCCTAGTCCTTGTCTATGATTACTAAATCTCAGAGACACGTCAGATTAATTTAATTTCTCTAGATGCTGTGGCCTTTATTCATTACAGGATCTTGATCTTTGCTAGTTTTCCTTAGAAGAAAATGACCATACAGGAAGTCTTGTTACCCATAAATTAGTATCAATATCAAAGGAAAAGAGCCCTCATTTTTTAAAAATTTTATGTAGAGAATGTGTATATTATGGTATCTTTGTGCATGTATCTATAATGTGCATGTATTATGTATTTGTATGTATATTAGCATAAATTAGTTATGTGTTGGCCCAGAAATACAGATATACTAGGTCTTCACTAGTTTTTTGTTTAAGCTTAAAATTCTTTAGGCCAGTATGTGACACATCCTGATAAAAGTCCTGAAAAGGGTCAAAGGAGAATGCATCTCTTTGGGGACATTTGTTTTGTACATTTCTCTCAAGAGGAGAAGGTGAGCAAGCCATGGAAAAGAGTTTCCCTGTCTATTGTTTATCACCCATGAGGGGTAATGGACCTCAAAAAAAAAAAAAAAAAAAAAATAGTTCTAGTCCAGAAGGTGGATAGCAGCAAATCTTCCTTAAGAGTCAGTCATAGTCTGGATCTGACCCTTCTTCTCTTAGAAAGTGCAGGGCCAGAATATTACTCTATTTCTCCTGTCCTGTGAAATGCTGCATTTGACATTTGTATTTCCATATTAGAAGAGAAGTGTAGCAGAAGGACCAGCTGATCTGTGCTCACTTCTACCTCTTTCTTATTTGGAATGTCCTATCTTTTCATATAGTAGATAGATTTTCTGTAGGGTTAGAGAGAGAATGGCATGCATCTGCTACAGTCTTTTTCAATGATCCCACCCATTTCTTGTTCTGCATGGCTTCTCTGGCATTCATTACTCAGCAGTTTGCTATCAGTAGTGACTGTAAAGTATTGAGAGTTTGATTTTTAGAAGATATAATTTCCTTGTTCCTTTTATTCTATTTCCACATACAGCATTTCACACAGAGAATAAAGATGAAGTGTCAGAGAAAGAAATTTCTAAGGAATTTTCTGTGGAAAGGTAAAAAAGGCCAACTGAATGAAATCATGACTCGGTGTTGTACAAAGAGCCATGTCTGAGACGTTTGCAATGTTTTGAGAAAACAGGCAAAGGCAATTTGAAGCTTGTAATAAGAAACAGCATCCTATCCTTATGGTTATCCATTTCCTATATTCTCCATCTTTTTTTTTTTTTTAATTTGGGTGAATAACAGTACTTTGTCTTGTTTCCTATAGACTTTCATCTGAGGCAAAAGACTTAGAAATTATCAAAGAATTTTAAAATTCTTTGGCTGATTTAATGTATTAACAATTTTTTTTTTCAGAGGAAAATGATGTTGTCTATACTTCTTCCTGAGTCACTTCAGGCTGATCAGTGAGCATAAATTAATGAATTCTCAAGGGAGCCAAGCCAATATAGCACAGAAGAGGAGTAGGCCTTTAAGTTATTTGTTCTCTTGTCTGAGGTGTAGCTGCATTTACAAGTCAGTGGTAGTATGGTAAATTCTGACTTTCTAACTGTTAAAAGACAAAAATTTGTATAATCAATACAAGGAAGACCAAGATGTTTTACAGGTATCAATACCCTTATTCCACCCAACTGATTTAGACTAAAATTGCATGCCTGTAAATAATTATGAGGTGTAATACACTGACTGACTTACAAGACCAGTTTCTTTCCCATCTATGTGCTGAAAGCCTTGAAAATCTACTATTTTATGTTCAGAATTTGTATTTCATAATTGAAATTTTTACAGAAGTTTTGTGGAGGACTCATTTTTTAAGGAATTAAAAACAATTCAATGTTTATGCATGTAACAGGTGAAAGGTCTAAAACCTGCTGAAATTAAATGTTGGTCTCAGGTACTAACAACCTTCATTGCTCTCAGAGCTGTAGCATTGCCAAAGAACATAGATAAGTTTTCTGAATCACAGAGTTTAGTCTATAGCCATATATCAACATCATTAACATCTAATTTTTGTAAAACAATAATCTCATTGCTGGAAAATACTGGTTCAGCAGTTGAAGATGCAGTGGCATATTCCTTCAAATAAATGGAAATTACAAAGTTGCAATAATTGAATGAAGCCTCAGAGAATTCATCTTACAAAAATAGTATTAAAATGAAATATTTATTAATGTTTCATTACTTTAGCTAGAACGTTCCATTCTAATGCAGTTTTTTTTTCTTTCATTTTTTTTTTTCTTTCCTTTTTTTTTTTTTAATATATTTTTTATTTTTAATTCTGGTCTGAACAACATTCTTTCCTTATGCTGTTACTCTGTGATATCTACTCCTGTATATTGTAATTGTATCATCAAAAATCCATAAGCTGATGCTGTGAAGCACTTTTGGTTGCTAAGAAATCTCCTAGTCTTTGACAGGCTTATATTTGATTATTCCATTGCTGCTGTACTTGTTATTACATGCTACTGAGTGGTACTTCTGGTACTGACTGTGTGGGAACATGTCTGTCTTCATCTATTTCAGTCACATTCAGCAAAGAGAGGGATAAAGCCCTTCCTTGCTGAAGTTAGATAATTTCAAGCTAATATTTAAGCTAATACTTAAGAAGTTTTTTGCAAAATTGTCTGCTTGAGGCTACTTTACTGAGGCCTAATGCTTGTATCCATTCATCACAATTAGAGAGTCTTAAGATCTAAGAAAGGAACTTGAGTTTTGAGACTTGATTCAGCCTACATTCAAAGAAAAGGGTGTGTGTGGGAGTGGATTGTCACATGATATGGAAACTAATCATCAGACATTAAGTGTTATGATTTCTTCACCGTGTCATGGAATAAGATAATACATCTACCAAATGTATCTGGAAAATTTCTGCCTTCTCTGCTTTCCAAAACCATGATCCTACAATTATTTAAAAGCAAGCAAACTTTAGTGGAAAGCAAAGATGAATAGTTGTAAGGATCAGGTTGGAATTCAAGAACTACTAGCTGAAAAAGACAGTGCTATATAGCTAATAGTTCAACTTATTTAGATGTTTATGTGGAGAAATGTATGTCCAGTAAGCCTGGAGAGAAGCATGATTTACAGGATTAGGCATCATTTTTTTTCCTCCCAATCCTACCGATATAGCTAGGAAAAACTGAGAAACTTGTAAGTATAGAAGCTCTTTTGTGACTATCATGGCTTCAGGAGCATTGAAAATACTCCTGCAAGATGGAATCAGATAGGCTTAGATTTTTTTTTTGCTAGCTGTCTTGTCAGTTATGTCAAGTGCACCACTGTCAAGTATGAAAGTTCTCAAATGGTTAACTTTAGATCAGATCTAGAATTTTAGTAAAATACAGTTTGATCCCAACACTGCCTGTAGAACCTTTTAATCTTCCTATAGATTTAACCTTTTATTTGTATAGTTAGGAAAGGCATTATTGCAATAATAAATGCAAGTGTATTTCATAGACAAATGTATAATTTAAGATTATTAGAATCATTGTAAGAGAGCTCTGAAGTGTATGTGCCTTACCTTGAAAATAGGTTAAATAAAGCCAGTAGGAAAGACTGTTAATTACACCTCTGTGTAGAGAGGAATAACTGTCTGATAGTACAGAACAAGAAGTTCACTGTTTCTTCCTTTTATACAGAACTGTAAATGTGTAAATGAAATACAAAAACTAGGGAATGGATGGAGGGAAACCAATATCACTGGGGAAGCAAAAATAAGTATAGGCAAACTCACATGTTTAATGAATACTGGACACGAGTAATTTGTATTTCCCAGAGGCTTATATCTTTGATTATATAACTACACAGTGTAGCAAAACCACTGGTCACTTCAATGTACAAATCTACTTTAGTATAGCTTGTAAAACTGCTAGATCCAAAGAAACTACCCAATCATATTTTAAGTTTCAGGTTATTTCCTTATAACTGTTTTTACTGATGCCAAACTTCTGCTATCTTGTACTATTTGTAAGTAATAGAAAAATGTTTTGAGAATTGGGGCTAGTGAAATAATTTTCTATTTTTACATCACAACTCAAAGCAATGTGAACAGAACACTTTGTGGTCTCTATTATCTGCTCATGAATGGATGACAGTTCCATTAAATAAAACTGATAGATAAGTCACATTTTATTTTTTATGTCTGTGCTTTGATTCTTGCAGGAATAAATACAACAGTTCTACTAACGTGCTTTATAATGACAAGTCTAAAACTTAGCATTGTTTCCTGAGTGTAGCAGGGTACAACTGTAGCAGGGTATGAGTCCTGAGGCTACTGCTTTGGATTGTCTGCTGGGAATGCTGCCAGGAAGGAAGCAATGGGGACAGGCCTGGGTGAAAGGGATGGAGCAGCAGTGAGCAAATTCTAGTCAGACGGGGCAAGGATCTGCAATAAAGAGCTGCCCTGCTGCCATTCAGTCTTTTGCCCTTGTTTCCTTCACATGGCTGTCTCTGAGAAATTTGGGAGATGTTTGTTTCCAAATCTGGGGTTTGTCGCCTGTTGTGGTGTTTTATGGTCATTCAGTGAGCCACTGCCTCCATGCCATTGCTTCCAGCTTCACCTACAGGCCTAGTCATACCACTCTTCCATCCCTTCTTCCTAGCAGGTTCCTCCTGATATGCCCCTCTGCAGAGATACCACCTACTGTCAGTACCTCACTACTCTGAGAACTTTGTGTGTTTCTCTAGACCATGTCTTGTAGGATGCTGAAACAAGCTAATTAAAAAAGTGATGCTGAGGGGGCTGCTGTTCCACCTAAACAATTCCATACAGCTAAACATATTGCTATAGACAGGTGAAGAATCACATTGGATCAGACTTCTGTGTAGGCTAAATTTCAGGAGGTAACTAGATTGAATTTGTTTAGTGGAATAAAGGAAAATGCATTCATCTGAAAATTATTTGGCATATCTGATAATGTACTTTATACATGATAAAATATTTTAAAAACCTCTTGATACTTGCACAGAAAGAACACAAAATCCAGTGAGAGTTTCCTGCTTAAATAATTCTGAAATAATGTACCTATGGGTAGCAAGAAAAATAAACCAACATTGTGATATGCCAACTTAAGGCTTTCAGAATAGTTCAATGTATGCTAGTTAATGCCCTAGAGACATTATTGAAACATGGTTTGAGGAGAAGGAATGATTAAGACTAATTTCCTTTTAGTATTTATAAGGAATAGGTTCCTCACAACAGAGGGAAGGAAAAGTACAAGAAAAAACACAGCAGCACAAATATCCTTACTGACTAGAATGATTTTTGTTTTCTGTTTAATGCAAATACACAATATGTTTGGCCATAGGATTCCCTCTTTTTTGTGGGATTTAAATCTAATAAAACAGTCTACTCTGTCTGCATGGCTTAGTTTTAGGTCTTCAGTGAGATCCTTTGGCACTTTAGCAAAATATTATATGGGCCCACATTGCTCTGAATTAATGTATCTGAAGCACAAACAAGGATGCTTTGTCAATACACATACTAAGGAGGAGAGGTGTCTAGGGCAAGCTATAATCCCCATAAGAAGAAGGTCCATTTCAGTTTTTTGGTAACAATATTTTCAAGCTGCAGGTAACAGCTGAAAAAAAATGTTGCACAGGTGGAGACCTTCTCTTATTTCTCCTTGAAGAAAGAGTCAAGGTTGGAGTTGCATTGATTTCCTCCAAAATACTTGTATTAATGCATTTCCTCTTAATAAGAGATGTATTGTTTTGTGTGTGTCCCTTCCCTGCCCACCCCCATCAAAAAAACACCTTTATAATGCAGTAGATTTTGCTTCTCGGTAGTGGCTGTAGCGGATCAGAGAGCTTGTATTTAACGATTATGTATGTGATATATACACACCTTTGTTATTATATGTATGTGTACAATATGTATATACTATATGTATGTATATACTTACTAAATGCATGTATATTTATATTGTAGGCATGTACAGTTATGTAGAGGAACATAACTGGGGGAGTATGATACGAGGGAGTGAGAGAGAAGTCTGAAGGCATTTTTAAGCTCTGTTGAAGAAACACAAGGTAGCACTATTATTTCCAGTATGTGTCCCTTGGGAAGTGTTGTTAAGTATTATTGTTGATTCATAGTGACCCCCTTCAATATTTGCTCACTTCTTCAAGCAAAGGCATGGCATTTGTTAGGGTTATTAAATTCTTTCCTCTGTTCTTTATTTTCTCTCCTGAAAAAAAAAAAAAAAGTGTGTTGTTCCTATTGGCATAGTTTTTAACTGGTGCTTTCTGAATGTATTTACATTAATGATTCAGAGTTTTCATATTTCTTTGGCAATGATACCTAAAATAAAAGATCCAAGCACCTTGGATACTTCTGCTGCACTTTTGTCTGCACCTGTTTTCAGTGCAGGCCAACATACTACTTCCAGATGCACCATGACAGCCTATACTCCCTTTCTTAAATCATTATTTTTCTTTATCATTATCTTTCATCATTTTATTTAAAAAATAAAAAAGCACAGGTCAGGTTGAAATGGTATTCCTGTTGGAATATCAGAGCAATATCTCAGTATTTTATAGGATTCCACATTTCAAAAGAACGTGAAAGACAGCTAGATTTTCCAGTAATAAAACACAAGTCTTTAAAGTAGACAATAAATGGGATAATTCTTATGATATTGTAGCTTCTTGGATGAGTCTACACTGCTACTTTTTAGGTGGCAGTGTAGACTCACTGTGGAGTCTAACAGTGGAGCGTTAAGAAGTGCTAAGTCTAGGGGCAAGGTTGAGGCTGTGTCAGCAGAGTTTAAAATGTGCAGTTGGTGCCTGGCTGTTTTCAAATACATCTTTTAATTCAAGGTAAGGTTCTCACAGATGATGTGAAGGAAGAAGGTGCTGGTGTAAAACCAGTGTAGAGCGGTGGCTGGGATATGGCTATAACTCAGACTAAGATGGCGATTCAGAAGGTGCTGCTAGGCTAAGGACTGGTGCTAATAGGGACCTACAAAACTTAGGTATGTGACTTCAGGGGCTGGGTAGAATACAGTAAAGTGAAAAAGAGATTCAAGTAACAGAATAGGTGTGATTCCAAAAGTGCTTGTTAAGGTCACTTTTTTTGTTACTAGAAAGGATGTTCAGAGCAGATTTAAGAGTTGAACATCGGACAAATAAGCTAGCATAAGGTGTGAATTCTGAAAGGGGCTGTTACACTGATCTCAGACCTGAGACCTGTATGTGCCACCTGACAACAAGCTTTTAGCTCTGGTGTGAGAAAAGATCACTTAACTAGGGATAAGAGTTGAGATCTGGAGTTGGCGTTAAGGTTCAAGTACCAGGGTCATCAAGTTGGAGAACAATTCATATTCAAATACTTTGTCTATGTTTAGTACTGATGTTGAAGGGTCATTGGCTCCTGGTGGGACAGGGGGCAATAAGAATGTATGTGGTAAAGGATGGCATGTCCAGAACAGGCTGCTTCATGATGTTGATCATTGGAGCTGGTAACACTACTACTATAAGCTATCACCTTCTGATGAGATGTCACAGGTGTAGGACACAGAGGGGGCTGGAAGCAGTCGTTCATAAAAGTGATGAGTAAGTGTCTTGCATGGGGTTCTATATTCCTTCTTAAAAGAATATATGATTGGTAACACACAGGCACCCTTATCCATGTAAAACAGCTGTCACAGTTACAGAAAATGTACATGTGCAACTGCAAGTCCATATGTGTAATAATATGTGTGCAAGAATTATTTTAATAAGGGCTTGCAAAAAATAAAACCAAATATACAGTTTTCTCCTCAGTATGCAGCATATATGCTGTGGATGCTGTTACAAAAGGAGATTGTGAAAGTAAAACAATTCAAAGAAGTGAGAGAGAGAGCAGAGAGATGACTGGGTTTACTCCTTTGTATTTGAAACTATTTGCTTTCTAATGCTCTAATTTTGTAAATCATATTAACATTTGGTTAACCTTAATCACAATAATAGTCTCTTTATTTTAGTGTATTTACATAAGTAAAGATAAGATTGCGCAAGAATGTACAAAAGTAAAATAAGTGATGGTAATATATTTATATTCTTTCACTCATTTATATCCTAACACTGCATGTCCAAGCCTAAATGAAGTAACACACAGGAACAGCATGTCAGTAATAATTACTTTTCATTATTAGTTTCTCACTGAGATTTAAGATAGAATCTGTTTTGCGGATAGCCACACTGCATTCCTTAGGCAAGTCCAGTCCCGCTGTAATTGCACTGGCTCTGATTTGTTTTCTAAACCACCTGTCTCTGTAGTTTTTTTTAAATTTTATGTTGAACACAAAGAAATCTGAAAATATCCTCAGTATCTTTAAGCATTTCAGACACAGACAAATGAGCTATTTTGAAAAAACACAATACAAGAGAAGTGTAATATTTACATTGGACCTTTACATTGGAAAACCTATCATGTATTTGTTTCTCTGCCTTACTAATTACTTTTATATACACTATTATTTTAATTATTGCTACATATGTTTTTGAGCAAAGGCAGTACCTTCCCCTCTCGTCATGACTGCATTTCCAGTTACTGTCAGTGCAAGGTCTGCCTTCTATCACAGACTTCCTGTGCTTTAGGGCTTACCAGAATCTTGGCAGCAGTAGCAGATAGCCAGGAGAGATCACTGCTTAGCATGCTTTATAATATTATTATTGTACCGCTTTTCTGTGCTTCTCCATCTTTGTCTCTGCTTTTCCTGTTTGTGATGAGACTTAATCCTAAAAGGGCACTCACGGAAATGTAGGGTGTCACAACACCTTTTAGGTACAGTGAGAGGTGTATCAGTTCCTTGGACAGATTATAGGTGAGTTAAGGCATTAAAATGGAGTACCAAGTCACCAGTAGGAGGCTTCTCCCTGAGAGCAGTCAGGAAATGCTAGCTCTACTGGAAAACTTCACAGTGCTTCGTGGCTTCTGGGGACCTGAACTCTTTACAGCACCAAAATGCTATAGTACTAAAGCAGTCTGTGACACTAGATCTTCACATGTTCACTGGGCTTGCTGTCCTTACCTCTTACAACTGCATTACGGTTACCAGAAAAGATAAACTCATATATCAAGGTCAGATGAGAGTCATGGTGCCCTTCACACCAAGCACAGTCCCTCAGTGTGCATCTGCAGGTCTCTTTCTAAATGTTCAAGTCTTTTTTGGTAACGTTTAAGTCTCACCTTCGCTAGGTCTTAACTTTCCATCCTCTTGAGACTGATAGATAATTTGAACTTTGTCCCAGGGAAACCAAGCAGGTCTTTCCTTTCTTTCCTCACTATGATAGATAGTACAGTAATTAATTATGAAGTGAGTAGTCCAGGTTCACTTGTCTGTTTTAACTAGCAATGTTCATGTCTATGTGGCATGTCATTCTAGGAGATGCCCTAGCTGACACGATGGGGTGGAGAGAAAGGGACCAAAGGAGAGTAGTTTCTCATGCTCATGTTGAAATTGTTCCCCAAGCGGGAATTCAGGATTAGTCGAGATGAAAAGAGAGAACAAGTATGACTGATAGGAAATTCAGTACAGACAAACAAAAAAAATCTACACTTAGAGAAATTAGCAACAGTAGTACAACTGGTCATAGCAACAAGTAGGCTGCCACACTGGAAGGCAGCAGTACTATAGGGAAGGATCTGGAAGCTAGAATAGGTAACAAGTTAATTAAAATATGACATGGCAAAAATGACAATACAACTGTGATTAATATGACTTAAATAAGACTGATCTGAGACCTGAGTAGTAATTATTCCTCTCATCTCAGCAGTGGTTAATGCTTGACTGGAGTGCTGTATTTGTGAATGACAAAGTTTTAGATAAATATAGACAAATTTTGGGGGGAAAAAAAAAACCCTGAAGAAGATGAAAAAGTGGTTTCAAAGGCATGACTTAGGAGCATTTTCCTTCTTTAGCATAGATGAAGTAAGGCTTCAGGTAAGGCCAGTCTTACAGTGTGTTAGTGGGTGTTTGAATGAAAACAGTGGTCACTTGTTTTACATACCTAATACAACAAAATATTAAAGGTCCGATTTTCAGTTAAAGGGGAAAAAAAACAATGTATCTAATTCTGGAAATTAACATCTCTAAAATGATTCTGAGCATGTATAATCCTTTCATACCTCTTGGAACAGGGTTATGAAAATGAATTCAAAAAAGGAAGGGCTTATGAAAATGAATTAAAGCTTCCATTAAATGATTTGGTATCTAATTCTGATTCTTGATGACATTGTTCACTGATGATTTAGAGCTGCAAGATGTGGAGAACAACCTGATGTATGCAAAGAGAGCCCTGCAGGATTAAATATGTCTTAAACAGAGCATAGGCTGTGTGCCGGACCTCAGCATGGGAGTGGATGTAATCCTGAATGAACATTATAATCACAAAGAAAAGAACCTGCTTCATCTCAGAAAGTCTTTAATCAAATCACTAGATCTTAATTGAGTATGACTTCATCTATAAAAAAAAAATTACTAAGGCTCTAGGGGTTAGAGAACTCTTCCCAAAGATTAAGATTTGGTGGGTTAACAAGTATTTAAAAATAGGTATTGAGATAGGTATTGAAAAATCTAGTTCAGAGATCTGCAGTAATTACAGCAGGCATTTGGTGCTATACACTTCAGAAAGTTACTCTTTGAGATTTCATTGTTATCTGTTAATTGCTTGACACTTTCTTCATTACTTTGTAAGTTTAATGTGATTAGAAAAAAAATCTATTACTCCTCTTGTAAGTGCAGCATCACGTGTGTTGTTTCAAAGAGAAGTTGTATCTGTGAACATGTGGGAAAGATCAAGAGGTGAACAGACAGTGTTATGTCAAATACGTGAGTGATATGACAGCAAGCATTGTATATGCCTGATTTCAGCAAACCTGGTGAAAAGAACACAACTACAATGCTCCAGATACATAGCATTCTTTCTTATCACTTCCTTTGGGCTTTCTTATCTTCTAGAGTGTGCCACAAAGGTTTTTCTGAGGCTGCGTCTTGCTGTGCTGTTTCAGGGCACTTACTAGCAGTTGTTTACTACTTATTAGGGTGACTAATCATAAGGATGAATCATCATGGCAGTAACTGGCAGCAAGTAAAGGCTGGGAGCCTGAAAGGTGAAGCTGACGTTTTCTTAAGATCACTTGATTTTACATAGCAAGCTTCATGCAAATAACATAAATCCTTAAAGGGGTATTATCACTATAGCTGTATTTGTGACCTTATTACTTAGTACCTCTGACACTAGTCAGTGACCTATCAGTGCATGTCAGGAGGATTCAGGCAGTATTTCTCGCTATTAGCCCTTTGGTGCATCAGAAATCTGTAGGGAATGAGGCTGAGAAAGTCACAGCTTCTATTTCTCGCTAGTTTAGTGAGGTTACTGATTGACTTTTAAAGAGATCACTTGATTGATTTCTTGGCAAGCAGCCATTGCAGAATTCCTCATTAGGCTGTCTCTTTTAATCTGTCCTAAATTATGGTGATGTCCAGGAAAAGAAAAAAAATCAACTGAAAAGAAATCAACTTTTAAATCTGTTTCAGAAAGAATAAAATGAGCAGTTTAGAAAAGAGCTTGAGTATGTTCTTGATGTATCTCTAGATACTAGTAGTTCTTATTCATAAAATGCTTAGGTCTATGGTATTTTGTTGCTGTGTGTATAGTACAGCAAACTTGAAGAAGGTTTAAAAAAAATTGTAATGTTACACATGATGGAATAAAATAAGACCCAAACAAAATCTTTGCTTGTGTTAAGTCTTCCCATTTTTCATTAAAAAACAAACAGCAACAAATAACAACAAAAAAAGCCCTATAATAAAGTTTATATGGGTAATTTCAGATACTTGCATTTGCATAAATACTCCGTATCATACTATAGCACTGAAACCTGGGAGATGAAAATGTGAAACCTGGGAGATGAAAATGTGGGGTGTAAGAAGGCACCTACAAGCCAGTTGAGAGCAGGTGAATATATCTGAAAATTGTGACCTATCAGTTATTTGGAAATCTGTGATATGTGTAGATGTTACTCTAGCTCTCACAGCTTGCTTGTGACTGCTTTGTTGAAGCAGAGTGTGTTTGTCTAGTTGGTTCTAATGGGATGTTTCTCTTGGAGTGCAAAACTGCTAGCACCAGACTTAGAACATGAATGCTCACAAACATGTTGTGAACTCTTTGCCATATGCACTTTCTTTTCCATGGCATTTATCCATTATTTGGTTAGACAAAATCCTGAGGTAAAGGTAGTCCAAAAAAAGACTTAAGCAAATGGTTTCCAATTCTAATCTAAAATTTATTGGACTGTCCTTGCAGACAGGCTGTGTGGCTACCAATAAGTGCTAAGGTCATATGTGGAGAATTAAATCCGTATGTCCTTGCCTTTACTTAAGGGTACCTTCCTTTCTCATCTACCTCTGTTACACCCCATTAAAAACAACATGCTAGACTGAATGTATCTATGGCTCTTATTGATATTGACTTCTAAAAGTAAATGGTAAATACCTGTTGGCTTCATTACAATTGCACCCACTTCATGAATATTCATGAAAACAGCAAGAATATTATTGATAAGTAAACATAAAAATGAGATCAACAAGAGCAATATAAAAATCAAACCACACAAATGTCAAGCCAGTGCCATCACCAACAATACCCTGGAAAATTTTTTGCTGTATTTTAAAAATTATTTTTACTTTCTTTAAACAATTATTTTCAGCATTGTTTCATTTCTTAAGTCAAAAAGTCAGTTAAAATTGTTCAGTTTTCTAAAGACAAAATTTTAGGAGATAAAAGTTATTTGGCTGTAAGACCATTTGGGGTTGTAGAGGGAGAATTGGAGATTGAATATAGTGACCTTTTTAGAATACTTTGCTACTACAATTTCCCAGTGAAGTAAAGACATTTAAGTGGGAAGATTTTTTCTTTATTCTCTTGAAGGTTCTTTCTCAGAAGGTATCATTTAGCTTATTTGTTTGATTTTTGCTACTATTTATAGAGTAGCAAAAATATCAAAACAAGAATGTCATCATGTGTATCTCTAAAGAGGTCATAGTAGAAAAAAAGGCAGAAGTATATTGAATTAAAAGAAATAGATTGCATGCTATTTTCTGGTGTATCTTTCTCAGCCTGTCACATCTATAGCTATTGTTTCAGACTGTAGAATTTCTTTGTTGTTCTGTAACACCTCACAAGAAAGCAGATGGCTGAGTCAGAGATAATTGTGTTCTGATTTACAGCTTGGGTTAGACTAACTGGCTGTTCACATACCATCATTTAAATATCCAGCAGAGAAACAAGAGGCACTTGGTTAGGTAAATATACTGTAATGGGATAGACACAATTTCTTATATTTCTGAGCTTTTTGTTGTTTTGTTCTTTGGGTTCCTCACTATTCTTTTATGTCTATTTAAAAATTGTGATATAATATGGCAGTTACTATTAGTATCAAATGTTCAGGCTAATGGTGCCACACTTTTATATATATATATATGTATATATATATATATATATATTTTACACTGTGGTTTTGTGGTTTTATGTAATATACTGTGTTTGAAATGAATCTTGTAAAACTGCACAGTAAAACATTACTTAAATTATTTCTGCTTTGTTTAACTTATTTAACAATCAGGACTCTCTTGTGTTCTAGGAGACCAGTTCTACTGAGCTACTGAAAGTCCACTCTTGCCAGACAATTTTAGATTTGTAAGGCTTTTCTGGAGTCCCAGGCATGTTATTTTATTTTATTTTTTTTTTTACAAACTAAATAAGGTTCAAATAGAGAGTCAAGCTCATTTAGCTAAATAAGTCCCACAATCTAACTTAGTTTTCAGCATTTTAGGAGAATCATTTCTAAAAACAGGAAGGATTAAAATTCTTAAGCAGGGACAATTTTTGTCTGCTGAATGATACACAAGTTGGAAATGTATGATGCGCTGCTGTTCTTGGGGATATTTTTATTTTTTTAGCAATTTTGTAGGATCTTTATATATGTGTTTGTGTGGATATTCTATTATTTTCTAAACATAGTGAAGTACTGCCTAAGTACTACATCCAGACTGTTTTAAACACTGTACAAATACACATTATGTAATTTTTTTAAAACACTCATTAGGTTTCCCTGATCTGTGTTATCTGTGTTCCCTGATCTGAGTAGTGGTCAAATAAATGACAAAGCCAAACTTTTATTCAATATGAAGTTCAATATTTGCTCCAAACCACACCTATAAATATTTTCCTTGTGTAATCAACGTTGTCATTCTACTTTGAAATTCTGATTATGTATTCTGCTTGTATGAGGCTACTTTAATCAGAACAGATATTAATAAGAAAAACAATCTTTTTATGTTCTCTTCATATTTATGTTCTCTTCTCATTATTCTGTGAGAGACTGACATTACAAGTACTTTTATTAACCTCACTTGAAGGGAAAATATTCTAATATTGTTTTCTGGATATATTTATTTGGCAGAAGGATTTCACTCAGAATTCTACTCCTGCAAACGCGTATGTTCTCTTACTGGGTTGTGTATATTGTGTTTATTTAAGACAGGAAGTCTGGTGGGAAGAACAGTGCTCAACATTCTTCTATGCTTTCCATACTCCTTTAGTGCAGCTGTTTCAAGTCAGATAAAGCAACCTATCACAGTATTACACTTTTGGTTAAAATTTCCTTCATTTATGCCATAGTAAGATGAGAGAAGGTGAAGTGTTAAAGTGATGCATTTCATGACTTCTGCATGTGGTTTTCTTGATTTCTGCAAAGACTGAACTGTATCAAATTTTTTATTCTGAGAATAATACTATACATATTTTTTTTCCTTTAAACTTGGTGAGGGGGCTGGGAGGGTGTGTACACAAAACCAAGTAAATGATGAGAATGTCAGTCATCATTTTATATCTGAATCATTTTGCATAACACAAGTTCAAATGTATTGCCCTAATATGAAATGGTCCACCAGTAGCTAATGTCAGTAGAGTTAATGCTGTTCCTAACAGAGATGATTTTCATTAAAAAAAGGAAAAAAAAAAAAAAGACTGAAATGATTTTGATTGGTGTTTCCAGTCTGCATAGTTCCAGATGCATAATACATTGAAGTGGAACATAATCTGTGTGTAACCTCACATACAAAATAATAGGCATCATCAGTAAAAAACGCCCCTCTCTCCTGCACCCTCTCTCCTGCACTTCTTCAGTCAATAGCTCTGTGGAAATGTGTCAGGATAGCTGGTTGAGGGCTAAAGGGACCTGGAACTGTGAGAAATATGTGCTGAACTGTAGCAATTAAAATAGCCTACTGTATTATTACCAAGACTACAGTTCCTCAGTAACATGAACTACCTGAACTTTTTGCATTTGCTCAATGCTAATTCTATGGTAAGAATATTGTTTATGCTCGCTGTGCATTTGTACATCACTGCTTTTATGTTCCATTTGGCATACTGCATCAGGAGGTGTTTAGAGATTTCACAACTCTTGCAATCCTGGAAATAGTTATCTGCCGGTGCCTTTCACTGATTAATTTTTTCTAAAGCTTGCATTGGTACAGTTGTAGTGAGAGCTATAAAAATTAATCTAGTAACACCTTTACTCAATATTATACTTCTTTATTTCCTGAAGGACTTTGATCATGCCTTGTACAAATCAACTCAAACCAATCTGTGACAGGCATGAATTTGAACCTTGAATTGTAAAGAATATTTTGCAAAGTATTTCCTCCCAAGGAAGGCTCTTTTAGCTGGTCTCTTTTTAATGAATGGTGAATTACTAGAAATGTCATAATTACTTACAATTATATTACTCTTCAGATTCATAACCCACTTAATTGCACCTCAATGTTTGCTCATTTGTTAGACTTTTGATTATATATTTTTATCCTTATAAAACCTCCTTCTGGAGTTTTAATACTTAGTGGAGTAACACAGAAATTAAAGTTAAGGGGCAGCACAGTTTTCAGCATGACATTCCTCTCATACGTGTCTGAAGCCAATAATAAATTTCAGACAATTTATTCCAGAATGAAGATGATTCTGTTTATGTCATTTAAATTTTGTATGTGAGTACAAATGAAACTTTCAGAGTATCTATCTAAGTACATACTTATTGTCATCCTGGCAGTATTGAAACAACTCATCAATATATTCTATAGGATCAAAGCTACTGCATTTCCATTTGTTTTAATTGTGTAACATTGTGGAGGATCTTTCATATCAAAGAGATTTTTAATTGCACTATTCTAGACAGCTACTTTTGGTTCTAGCAGTATCTCATACTTAAACCCCAAATGCTTAAAATTAGATCATTCAGCAGAGCTTTATTTGCTATTACTTGGGCTTTGTTTTCAAACTGAGAAATAACATTCACCAGAAGATTGGAGATTATAAACCATATGCTCTTGTCTGCTTATAGAGTGCGAAGGAAAACAGAACAGCTCTTACTCTATGTGTGACAGTAGAGGATTGCTACTTGAGGGGAAAAAATCCAGCTGCTTTCCTCAGTATTTGATTGCCTCTTCAACATGCAGGTTCTGTGCATGAGACAAAACATTAATTTCTCAGAAATATGGCAGAATTCACAATGTTGTCATATAATAAGTGTACTTCAGAAAGCAAAAACCATATATATTAGATTGTTATATTTTGATAATGCCAGTAAAATAAGGATCTAGGTTTGGTCACTTGAAGGAACTGCGTATGCTGACTGCCCTTCTGGCCTTTACAAGAATTTGCACGTATTAGTAACACTTTAATTCTAAACTAAAAAATCCAGTCCTCTCCAGGAGTATTATTTGATGCGATGGATGCTATACTTTTTTTTTTTTTTTTTTTTTTTTTCCAGTAGAGAAACAAGCTATCTCTATAGAGTTGTTAGTTGTTTTCAGATCGACTATGATGCAGAAAAAATGATTTGAGATGACCGGCATATTTTGCTGTGGTGTTCACTTATATTGTATTCTGATCAAAACTACTATTGGCATTGTTAACAACTTTCATACGCAAAAGAACTAGTTATCATACCCTCTGTAAGTGGGATATATATACTATATGTACTGACTATGAAGGACTGTGCCAAAACCTAGTTAGGACACAGAGTGAGAAGTGCAGCTGCTGGAATTCCCCTTTCAAGTAGGGAGCAGAATAGTTTCTGTTTGTTTTTGGAAAACCAAAACAGACCTTTGAAGGGATTTCATTTCTTCAGTCACATGGCTGCAAACCACAACATTTTAATAGTCTTCCTCATTTAGTACTATAAGTTGCCAGAGTTCTGTAAAAAGAACTTATCAACACTCATTTAAATGACTCAGTGCAAAATCTATCCCTTCTATTTTTAATATATGTTCACCTATCTGCATTCCTGTTTTTGTGTGCAGCATGTATTTGCAAGAAGACAAGTTCTTGTTTCCCTTTCAAAATCTCTTGATTCTGATCAGAATCTAATGATTCTGATTTATTTGCAGTTGCAAGCCTTCAAGACATTTCTATGATTTAAGCAGAAGTGAATGGCAGTGTAGATTGTTCCCTCTTCAGGAATCGTCTGTCTTTGCACTAATCTTCCGTAACAAGAAAAAGTGAAGCAATATATTCTCCATTGTGTCAATCACCAGTTTCCTATTCTTGAAATAAATCACTCTTGTTTACTTTAGGTTCTTTTCCTCCTCTTCCTGGCTTGTCTTTTCTAATATTCATTCTAAAGAGTAACTAAAAAGTAAATGAAACTAAGGGAAGTGGAGATAGGAATCTCTATATAGTTATTGTATCTCACCCTAATTGCAGTTTTCATTATTCTAATAGTAATTATTCATGTCATGTTGTATGGTAGACAACATACTCAACACACACATCCTTATCTTCACTACTAGTATGTTGAGCTCTCTTTTGCAAGTAATTTTGAACAATTAATGATACTTATTTTTGTTAAAATGAAATTTAGAAAAATAAATAATTCTAACATGTTTCTTTGCAAATAATTCATTCCACTGAAACAATGTCACTAACCAGAAGGCTTTTCTTCATGGACTTAGAGGCAAAGTTAATATGTAATCTCTGTTAAACTCCCAAGCTGATAAAGTGCTCTATAGCTACTGTTTTTTAAAATGGAAGTAAGTAGATATCTATTTTAGAAATGGCTAGTAGTCATTTTTACACCAAAAGCACCTCTAATTTAGGGAAGCTGTCTTACATTGTTGATAACAGCACAATGAGTCTGTTGTGTAACAAACATTTCCTGATACAGTTCTGAGGAGCACAGATATTTCTATTCTGTTTCATGACAATGTTTTAAAGCCACAAATTTGCACTGATGCTTCTCTCCAAGACAGTCAACTAATAAATGGTCTAGCAAGCTGTCTATCTCTGGCTGGTACAAATGCTAAAGAACACCCCACCTACGTATACATACATACATACATATATATATATATATATTTATATACATAGATGTTGATTAGAAATAATACGGATTTTGTCAGAGGGTTAAGAGGGTTATCTGGATGCCTTTGCCTTCACTTATAATAAAATAAATTGCCTCAGGTTATGAAATCAGTTTTCCTATGTTTCTGCTTTTATCAAAAGGTAATATCCATGACAAGTTATGTAAATACATGTACTTTGATAAATGCTCTGGAAGAATACAGACTGTTGTTTTTGGAAACTGACAAGTTTATGAAGTGTTTAATCATCATTCTTACTTTAAGTGCAGGAAGACCCATGCTGGCCAAGAGTATTCCAACTGAGGTGGAGGGAAGAGTTTCTTCCTCACCCCTAGTGTTTAGTAGTTACTTACCTGTCTCAACAGGTGGCAAGTAACACTCAATATAAATGTCAGGGAACAGCAACAGAAAGGTCTGTCTAAGTTGCTCAATATTGGCTTAATACTGTTGGTACTAAAGTTACTGGGAAAATATCTTGCAATTTTCTTTGAGGGAGTTAAGTACTTTTTGAGAACATCAATTAAGAATTAAGTATGACACAACTGTTCACAGAACTCTACTTGTAAACTCTTTTCTGAGGGAAACTAACTGCAAATTTATATAACTACTGTAGGGGGATCCTGCAGGGTTGGCTGCAACTTGTAGCTATGTGGAGATCAAGAGGTTATTTAGTCCAAACTGATAAATCTGGTTTGGGGGACTGTGCCTAGCCATGTGTGTGTGGACCAGTGCAATATAAATAGAAATCATGAGAATACAGTGCATCATAGCCTTCTCTTTTGTCTGCCCATCTTTTCATTTTCTCTGGATCTCCAGTTTTCTTTTTCTTTTTTATCTTTGTTTATTTTCTGGAGCAAGGGGACTCTGTAGGTCCTGTTGCTGCTACTATTCAAATATTAAAGGTATAGACTGAGATAAATAAAAATCATCCCCTTCTTTTTATTGGCTTGGCATCAGTAGCTGGCTAAAGAATACAGTTCTAAGAACTCTGCTAACATCAGCTGATGAAGCTTCTGTGTGCATCAGGGTCTTGACATGGTAGATTTCAGTTTGTGAGGTGAAGTGTTTTTGATTTGGTAAGCCATGAAGAGTTGGACCAATTTCAACTCTAGTTAAAATAAGGAAAACTGTAGTTTTGGAGAAGTAGAAAAGGGTAAGAAAGAGAAGGCAGAAATTCATGTTTAAGAGTCGATCCCAGGATATTGCAAGCACTTTAAAAAACAGGTGAATATGATGGAAATTGTGTTAAGTTTTCACATCATCTGATTAGAAAACTCAGGTTTTACAGACCACAAACTGAGAAATTAAGAGGCCAAATTAAAATTGCTTGGTTGTTCTTTAAAGGTAGGAGTATGCTTTATATCAAAGTAAAAACTAAAAATGCAACCACATATTAAAATAATCAAAATTTCTTGAAATTACTTTCATCATAGTTATTTAAATAAGTCTGTAGCTCCATGTTCATCAGTGCAATCATTCAAAGTAGCAGTATAGATTTGCATCTAGGCCAAAATTCTTTGAAACAACTTTCAAAATTCTTTGAAATTTTTTGGTCATTCTGGCTCTTCTGGCTTCAGGCTGTCTGCAGAATTTAACAGAAATAGCAGGGCTTCAGACAAAGCTCTAGGGCTTCCAGAGGAGATTTTTAGATGGAGACATTAACTAAGTTACTGTATCCTTCTGCTTAAGAGTGATACATGCAAAGGAGAATTAGGTGAGGGGGACAGCAGAAAAGCATATGAACTTTTTTTTCTGATTCTTTTATTAGGCTGGTGGTATGATGCATACAACAAAATATGTTTGTATGATAATGAGGATTCCTGTTTTCTGGGAAACTAGCTGTACCTGGATTATTGTGGAAAGTTGTGTATTTTCTCATTATGGTGGACCTGTGTGTGTGTGTTTGTGCATGGTACAATGTGGTTATAGACATAAAATATCAATATTAAGTATAAATTTTATATGCATTCATATTTTGAGAAATGGTGCATTTGTATCACTACAACTAATGGTCATTTCATATTAACTGCGATTCTCTTAGTTTCATCAGTGTTAGTTCATAAAACAACAATTTTCCAACATGAACATGTCTTTCTGAATTCCACCCCATTAGTTTAATTTGTTGTTTCCAAACTGCCAGAGCGTTAAGTGAACATGAAGTTTAGTTTGAAATAAGTTTTACTGAAAAAACATACAGAAGAAATCTATGAAAATAGCCAGAATGTTTACCTCTGCTTCTGTCCCCAAATGTTGGGACAATAAAGATTTGTGAATAGTTTTTTGACAACTAGTCGTAGCATTTAAAACATGTCTTTCAGCTTGGGAGATTTAATGAACCCATAGGCAAGACTGAAGGTTGTGTTTGTTTTTTTTTTTTTAAAGGCTGTTACATTGCAAAATATCACATGAACTTTTCTAGCTTTGAACTTGAAATGGCAATAGCAGAAAGCAAGGCACAGAATGTTTGCAAACATCTAGCAAGAGCAAAAGCTTTCACATCCAGCTTTGACAAAATTCAATCCAGTCTTTCACCTGCATTTTATGTTCTTGTTCTTATGTTCAATGTCCTCCATCACTTTTGGGTGAGTCTTGGTGTTTCCTTGGTTTTCTTGGGGTTTGCTAGAATCATCAAGTTTTATGGTGATGATTTTTTTTACGCAATTGATTAGGCTGCTATATTTTCAGCAGATATATTGCACTTCTAACCTACAAATACACACACTGCAAACTCACAACTGAAAGAATATGTTGGAGAGGATGAAAACGTAAAATGCAGAAATGCTTAAACATGAAAGTATTGTTAAATCAGATGCCAGTGGTGTTTGTTCAGTGCTAATGGAGAGGTCTTGAGCAATGATTTATAGGTTTTCACATTGTTATCATTGCTATGGATTCTTTTTTTTTTTTTTTTCTCTCTCTTGTCAGTGTAACTTGTATTATTTCTTTCATTCCACCTCAGATCTGTCCTCTTAACGTGATAGGGTTGATCGCTGTATATTGTTTTGCACAGAAAATTCTTGTAATAAAAAAGCACAGTAATAGTTGGAAAGAATAGCTCTGCTTATGTTTGCCTTTGAAGATTTTAATAATCAGTATTAATATTGGACCATATAATTGATGACCAGAATCAACAGTACGACTGGTTTATAGGTTGTTTTTAAAATAAGGTATAGCAGACAACAGATCCCAAATGCAGACAGATTTGTATTAATTTATTTTCTTCCCTTCTGCTAGAATAGATGAGATGTTTTTGTGCTAGTTTTACATGGATATTCTGGAATCCTAGGAAAATTAATTCAGACATAAGGCTATTAGTGGATGTATGTTGTGTATCATAAAAATAGCCTTGAGAATTAGAGCATTTTTCACCTACTGATATTGAAGTTTTCTTAAAGGGACAAAGCCCCTGATACTTCTCAGAGGAACTGGAAAAATATGTGTTTTTTATTTTATTAAATAAAAATGGAAAAGTCTTTTGAGAATCAGGGTGGACTAAGAATTTCAGCCTGGATGCTCTAATTTATCCGTGTTGTGCTGCTACTGCTATGTGAAATAGGCTGAGCTCACTATGGGTGTAATAATGGCAGATGTACTGTCTGTATCAGTGATCTCTCATCCACCATGCCAGTGCAGCAAGCATACAGAGAAGGTGTTAAAGATGACAGTCAGATAGATAGGTTTGAAAATCTTGCTATTTCTTTCAAATTTTTTTTAAAAAAAAGGTCATGCAAAATTATCATGTTTTAACAAATTATTGGATTAGCATAATGCTGCAGTGGAGAGCAGAGGAGTTAAACATTTAACTTAAGAATTTACAGTGGCTCTCATCCACCTAAGCTACTGATGCACTGGGAGGCTGCATGGCACCTTTTCAGTTCAGGCTCACAAGCTTTCTCTCATACAATACACTGCTATGATTCAAAGGTTAATGTTTACAGGGAACCATTCCCAGCAGGCAGTTCAATTACCTCAGTTAATTTATGACCATTGATAGTTTGACCACCAGGGAAAGCTTTCCAGCATTTATGTATCTTCTGCTACACCAGCTGAAGTGATAATGCTGTGTGTGCACAGATGAAATCAAGATTTGAAGAATCCCAAGAGTATCAGTAAATCATTAGACTCTTTACAAAGTAATACTTAAGGTAAGTGGTAAAACCAGATGTTTAATTGTCCTTGGATGTTCTGATCAGTGTTGCCAAAAACAATAGTTTCTTCACATTGCTTAAGTGTATCATCACGTTATATTCCACACAGCTTTCAGAAATTTGTATTGATACCTTAGCTTTCTATCTTCACTTAGATGTCAACAAAAAGAAATAGAAGTTCAGACATGCCCCAAAATTTGTGCCCAGGTGTAAATAATAATAATAATAATAAAGCCATGATGATGTAAACTCTCAGTATATCATATCTTTAGAATGAGTTCATAAGTCCATTCTAATTTAATTAAACAAAAGACAATTCCAGTAGTAATGGAAAAAGGGAGATAGTATTTCTTAGGTGATTCATCTTTGCGGAGTTACTCAGAATTACTTACTCCTGGATCTTATCAAGTCCCAATCCTTTCTCTATCCATTCCCCCAGACACCTTCTGTCAGGGTGAGTGTCTATATTAGCCTTTTTTTTCTTAAAGCTTCTGTGACTGAAGATTGTAATTTAGAAGAGACTGACTAATGATGTGATTTTTTTCAATTCAGAATTCACGTTTCCACCTTTGTTTTCTGAAGGGAACTTGAATTTTTTTTTTTTTTTTTTTTTTCAGTGCTGTACTTTATGGACAATATCAAAGATGTGTATTTTAGAATCTGGAAACTATTCCAAGCACACAAAGGATGAGAAAGTGATTGGCAGTAGTCATCCTGGCTTCACAAAGGTGAAGTCATGCTTGTTAGACCTGAAAACTTTCTATGATGAAATGACTAGCTTGGCCAATGAGGGGAGAGTAGTGGATATTGTCTACCTTGACTTCTAATTCATGCAGACACTAGACATTTCAAACTATATTAATTATGCTTATGCACATTTTTCTGATGTTACTTGAGTTCTCTCAATATTGAAGCTCTGTCTTTTAAGTTCTCCCAGATAATTTAAAAATTATTGAATTATAATATCAAAGCATTTTTATTCTTCTTCTTTAGGATAATTAGGAATGATTTAGTTTTGCTGGAGAGTAATTTGGGTCAATTTTAATAGACACCCCAGAATATTTTCTTACCACTAAATGCATGACCTTAAAGTAATTTTGATATATATATATATATCAAATATATATGTATATATCAATATGAATTAGGCACTGTTATTGTCATAAATTCACCTTTCATTCTCATTATTTGGGAGTCCACAGTACAACTTTAGAGATATCTTTAATGTAGCTTTAGTGTATCGGACTAGATTCCAATGAGAAGAGGTCAATGCAACATCTGTCTTATTTTGCCTACACTGTAATGCATACTGTTCTACTATTTCAGGTGTCTCTGGAGTGTAACATAAACTCAGATTTAATGACTTGGAACCTCCTGTTTCAACTGCTATTTTGACAACCTGTTGGCCTGCTATAGCTTACACAAACTCTTCCATCCTTCATGGAGAGTGGCTAAACTGGCAGCAGGTTTTATGTGCAAGTTTAACATATTTTCCCATGTGAATGTTCCAAGAGAAAAATGATGAGATGCGCAGAACTAAGAAAGTCTTGAGTACCTGACAAGTAAGTGGTCATCAAGTTTATTTATAGTATTATCATAGATGTGAAGTGTTTCTTAATAAGAACTACAATGTTAATAAGCATAAGAGCCAGCTGAAACAGGAGAATTTACAACATATTTCTAATAACTGTCCTAGAGGTATGAACACAGCTTCCCAATATCACTGGATTTAGTAGAAATCAGGCATCTTTTTATCATCAATGATGTGAAAGTTAATTTCACTTTTCTAACTACAGATGGTCTAGAGAATGGTGTATGATATACCATAGGATATCACTGTGATGGTTTTGATCATTGGTGGCAAAATTCAGGGTAAAATTACAGTAATTCCTTGAAATGAGACATACACCAGAATTTAAGCTGTCCCATTACATTGTGTTTCTGTTTTAGTTAATGCTGCTTTCAGCTCTTCACAGGTTCCACTGGTTGCCTGGGAGGCATTTCCTTTCCCATGACCCTTATCTATGCTTCATGAGGACAAACATTTGAGATGCATTGGAAAGAACAATTCAGTTACAAGATTTTGTAACTGAAGTCTTAAAGCATGTTCTATGCATCAGTGAGTTACAAGGAGCAGAAAATGAGAAGTTGCCATGAATGTAAGTACATCAGAATCTGGCTGTGTTTACAGAAGTCTAATCATAAATATGCCTATGTCAACTATATGATACTATTTTGCCAGTACCTTGGTTTTATTGAGATCTGGATGTTATGTCTTTTTGTATCAGTGCATGGTGTCCTTGACTAATTATATGATTTTTTGTCGGTCTAGTTCAGCTAAATGCTGCAATGACAAAGTATTTTTAGGTAATGTGATAATAAAAATCAGTTTCACTGGTCAGTAAAAACAGTGAACAAGATAGATATAAGAAAGGAAAATGCAGGACTTAGCCTTCCACCTGTGCACTGCAGTTCTCCTTTGTACTCTCTTTTTAACATGAGAAAATATGTGTATCCAGCAGCCACAAAGTCAATGCTGTGGGAAGGAAATACTGACATTTGGACTGGAAGGAAGTATTGTGCACTCTTTCCAGGTCACTATAATGAGTGGAAGAAGAGAACCTGACTGCTCACTTGATGAGCATCTGCCAAACAGATGTAATGCCTGGAAATGCCTTATACTGCATTAGCACAGAGTTGTTTTGGGAATGACAGGAGTGTGGATTTTCTCTGTCATTATATTATAACGAGTGATTCCTAGGTGAGCAGTGTGGGAAGAAGGAACTGTCAGAGGAAATATATGAAAAAAAGCATTTTATGTTACTGTATTTTGGAAATTAACTGTATTCTTTTACCCTTTGGGGTTTGTTTTCAGAGAAAAGTAATAAGAAAAAAACAAAACTCAAACTTAAAAGACTAAAATTGTTCTCTGCTTTTCTAAGACAGCAAAACTGATGTCTCTCTTGCTACTTCTCCTATGGGATGTAGCAGTAGCTGCAGATTGGTATAAGCAAATTATTCAGTCCTGAACTGAGGGATTGCTTGCTTACCATTTCAATTACTATTAAAGCTAGAGGGAAATACAATGCATACAGGATACATAATTCTAAGTCCCAGGTTCCTTCAGAAATATGTCAGCATTTCAAGTTTCTTAAACAGAGCTTATTTTGTCCCATTCATTCCAGAACATTTAAATCAGTGAAATGTTCTGCTTAAAATAAGCCGCTGTGATATTTTTAATAGAGAAGATCCCGTGTTTGAAGCTACAGTCATTAAATGTTAATATAATAGTTAAAAATGAATGCATTAAAGAACCATGATCAAACAATTATATTTCACTTTATAGATTCAACTAATTAGTCTATCAATTGAAAATTAATTATTTTGTATTTAATTGCAGGCCATTTAACATATTTTTTCACTAGGAATTTGCTAGTCAAGTATCTTGTTAGATTCACTTTGACTATAGTTCATTCAATAAATTTCAATACAAGTGGATTATTTTAGAAATACAAGTTGATTACTTTAGAAAAGACATGTTGCTTCCCAGAGCACTTTCCTGCTGAAAGTGTCTTGGCTTTTATCCTGGAAACCATTTGACCACCAGAAACCATTCACAGATTTGGCTTTTTCACCTGACCAAACTAAGACCATCTAGAAAAAGGAGCAGCCTCTTTTTACAGCCTGTCTTTGGAAACTTAAAGTTAATTTCTTCATGCCTGATGCTGTTGGACAAAATCAAGAGGCCAGACTCTACAGACATGAAAGTTACAGTATGCTTTCTTTTTAAATTATAAAACTCAAGGTCATACTAATTCTGCTCTTCCCAAATATAAAAAATGCTTATATGTGGTTGACAGAAATATTGGTGATTTAAAATGTTTTAAAATTCTAATTTCCATACACACTCACTATGATTTTATATTTTTGGCATCTCATCATCAAATGAAATGGGAAGGATACATCAAACATGATTCTGACATAAACAGTTATTAAGCCGACATCATTAGAGTCCTGGGTAATACAATATTGATTTACTATCTGATTTCTGTTGTGGACACTTTCTTTGAGATATCCATGTGCAGGTACACTTTGTTGCCAACAGGAGGAGATGAGAGGGGCTAAACTGAGATAAGGAGAACTTTTTTTTCTATGTGAGACTGTTTTATCAGTGCAGCAAACTAGAATTGTCCTGAGAACAATCTGTAAACATAACGATCTAATGGGGGAGATGAAACTTAGGGATGTGTGAAGATACTTTTTCTCCAGTACAAAGTGAAAAACAGAGCAACTCATAGACTAATATCCACTTTCACACATGTGCAACATCTTAAGCATTTTATTTTGTTTTTGAAACAGTCCAAATACTTTGGCTTTCTAAGTATTTTGTAATTCCTGTATCCCTGTCATTGTAATTTGTGATGAAAAATACTGTATTATCTTCATTGTAACCAAGCACTTCTTACAACCTGAGTCAATGGCAAAATCTTTTGAAGCTCAGCTTGTTGTACACGGTGCAATAGCAGCTTGTATGGCAATGAGCTTGTGAGAGGGTGAGAATCAGTGGGTCAGGCAATGAGAGAGGCTCCTGTTTTTCCTAGTAATGTGTGCTAAAAAGGAGTTATATTTTCTGATCCATCCTCAGGAACAGCGTTGGTGGCTTTGCTCTCTTTCTAGTGGATAAACATTAAAGAAATATCTAGAGGGTGCAGTGCAGTGTGAAAAAAATTAAATGTTTTAGTTTCTGTGTGAAGTTTTAAATGTAAGAAAGCCAAAGAGCTTGCAAAGCAAATCTAGCACATAGCTAGATTCTAACTTAAATATGTCTATTGACTCTGTATAAATATACAAGGCCTAACTACCTGTGTGTCCTGTTGCTCCAGAACAGCTTATTGTGGTTTTAACAGATAACAGAGATGTCCTGTAGCATATTTACACGTGATTTGAAGGGTTATGATCTGATTCCTGTACCTGACAATATTAACTGAATCAGATTTACCCATATTTAAAAATGGATTTCTAGCTAAACATTAGGCAATGTTATACAGCATGTTACCACTGAAGTATATGTGACTGCCATTTTGGATTATATCTTGTCACTGTTAGAGTAATTTTTCAGAAGCAGCAGTATTAGCTGTATTTCCTTAGAACTATAAACAGTCTTGGGGGACTGTCATCATTTTCCCTTAGCATCTAGATTGCTGTTTTTTTCATCAGACATCCTGATTATAGAACCTCTACCAGAATTAGTGCATGAAAGCTGGCTCACATATTTTTATGCGCTATTTTAGTGCAATCGCTACAAGGCATATTACTAGGCATAATCAACACAGAATTTCATTATAACTTTTCCGTATTCTCAAATTAAAAGTGTGGTTTACCATTACTCTTAATTGAGCATAATATTGAACAGACATCATCATGCTTCAGTTGTGGATTCGTACCCTCTGCGCTTAGTGTAGTGATGATGTGCCTTTAAAGTGAGTCAGTTCAGTTTGCTGATCTGTTAGAAAAGTGTATGTTTTGCCCGTGGATTTCTGTCAGATCTGTAAGCTGTACCAACTCACCTTTTTGACTGCATGATCGTTATTTAGAACAGGGGCAAAAAAAGCAGTGGGAGAGCAAGGTCCAGGGATAAGTTAGCTGAACTTTTTTTTTGGAAGCAGCCCTCAATCATGCTACATTAGGGGAAATATGACACCCTAAGATACTTTCTCCTAGTTAAACGTGCAGTTCAGCATGGCTACTCATGATGATTTTTCATTCCCTCCCCCCATAAAATCAAAATCAAGAAGAATGACTTGCAAACTTCTCGTTTGTTTGTGAGAGTTTGTCAGTCCCTCAGCCTCTAACAAAGACCAGGCATTCTATAAGCAGTAGTGTTAGTGTCTGATCTGTAATAGTCTGGGATGCAATTCTATAATTGATTTTTAAAAGTGTAATCGTGTGTTGTAGGCCCAATTTATTTAGGGTGATACCATAATCATTTCCTTGAGTAGAACAACCCTTTATGTTAACCTACTTCTGGGAGTCTTGTAAGGAGCTGATGTTTAATGTCATTTATTATGACAAATAGTTGAAACTTGAGATGTGAACCATGTTCCAGTGTCATGTGTAATCTGTTCAGGAACATGTACCAACAGTTTTAATGCTTGCTGATGTTTCTGAACTGGCTGAGCTCACACAGAGCATTACAGACCTTTTAGAATAAATAACTGTTGTAGCAGAAAACCCGCTTCTTGAACTATCAACAATACTAGATTGGAATTTACTGAGAGGACCCAAAAGATGGTGACCACAATTTTCTTAAGAGTTATGGAAGATCCAGTTCTCTTAATAACATATTCCAGGGCCTGAAATCTTTGGAAAATTCATTGTTTTTTCTTATTTTCAACACTACTACCTTATAAAACAAAACAAAAAAAAACCACCTATTTTAAAGAATCTTTCACAATTTGAAAATGTATTTTAATAGTAGGCCATGTGACTGTTATATTCTCCAATGCATACTGTGAACCAGAGATGTCCTAATACACTTTTCCCATGGATCAGTATCAAATATTGGATGCAGGTTCTATTCACTGTGTTAATCTGTAAGATCAAGATAAGTAGTATCTATTTTAGTAAATATGTCCCTTTCTGTTGTATTTTACATTCCAGATAGGTTTCAGCAAGATTGATGTTAAGGAAATGCTTCTACAAGGTAATAAAGCAGCCTAAGCTGTTATTCTAAGTTTGGGAAGAAAAAATAAAAAAAAAAATAAAATAAAGGAGAGAGAAGGAGATTTTGATGCTTCTGTCTTTAATGAAATCTCTTGAAATCTCTGAATCACTCTAGATACAGAGAATCTATTGCTCTTTTCACTATTTACACTCCAGGGAGTTCACCACTCATGCGAGTTAACTTTGGATGCAATTCCAGAGGACTGAAAATTTGCAAATTTTGCCTTTGGTTGCAATTGTAACCATAAAAGATGCTAGATTGACACCACAAAATCCAACCATTGCATAATCTAAAAAAAAATAATAAAAAAAATAATCTTTATTTCATACGACTGATTATATCCTCGGACCCTTACATGACTGCTTCAAAAATTTCAGCTATTTTCTGTTTTGGGATGAAGTTAATAGGTGTGGTAGACCCCCAGACACACAGTGATTTGCCAGTGCAACTGGCAACTCTCTACCAGGTTAAGATATCACTGCTGCTTCACAGTGCAGAGGTTTACAATACTGTATCCACCATGAAATCCTGTAAGGGAAGAAAGATTTTCTAACCATACACTTTGAATTATTCTTGCAATCTCATTTTCTGGAGCTGTCTGTAATAAACCAGCTTCCAAACTATGGAAATAGCAAGCTCTATGTGAGACTTATTTCATTTTGGACCTTCCGGGAATCCAAACAATAAAATTGCCTTCCAAATGAGACAGTTATAGAATCATCTTGGCAATTTCACTGGGCTTCATATTAGCCCAAACATGCTGATGAATCTAAAATGTACTCTGGTATTTTTCCAAAGGTTTTATTTTCTCACTGACTTGAAAAGTCAATATGTATGCCCAAATATCTTGCTTTCTTTTTTTTTTTTTTTCTTTCATACAAAAACTATTGGCATATTCAGACTGTTACTTGTAATGAGAATGTACTATGAATATTGTCCTTGATGTCCTTTCTGGCTGATCCCAGCTTGTTTCTTCTACAGATTATCTAATTTCCTTGTAGTTGTGGAGCATGCAGTAAAATTGTTCATTCAGTGAGCATGCCAGACAAGTACATTTCCTGGTCAGGTTGTGTTGCTTCAATCTGTGTAGCAGATATAAAACAAGTCACCTGCATCATTTTAACTATTGTCAAATAAATTCCAGTATGATTTTTAATACAGCTCGTATTCAGGAATCAATTCACTTCCTCATTCCGTCTGTAAAAGTCCCTTGCATGCACCTCTTGGCTTTGGGGACAGGTGATTGTGCAGAATTTCTGCAGTCTTAGCAAGTTTTGTCTCTGCTCTTCATAGGAGCTGTAAGACTGCATAGCAGCTCAATAAATGCTATAGCTTTATTTATCTCCATTCTGTTAAGTAAAGTTCCTGTCATTTTCCTAACTGTGGTGTCAACACAGGTAGCCTAATACTTGAGGAAAAGTGTTTCAGGCAGGTTGTATTGGAGTTTCTTTCATTTCTTACTGGCTTGCACGTGCTTTTGGTTTAGCCCTGTTATAACAGATACACTGGGGTCATACAATGTATTTCAGCACCAGTGCCACACATCCACTTAATCCCTTTTCTCCGTGTTTTCTTAGTTTCAACCGCAGTTCCTGCTGAGAGGTGAAAGAAGTGTTTGAGCAGTATACCAGTGACAGAGAGGTGACACTGCAAGAAAAAACAAGTTTTATGTATTCATGCTTCAACAGTGATTTACATGGGACATGCGTCATTGCTCAATTGCACATTTCCAACTGTTTCTGGTATACGTAGGGCTCTAACTTTAATTTTATAAACTCTAAGTAATTTTATAAGCTTTTGACGCAGCAATTAAATCAACCTAGAAATAGCATGGCTTAATAAGGTTCTCTTTGTATGATCTACAAAGTGTGTGATTTAATACAAGAAAGTCTATGAAGTTTTAGAGTGTTTTTACTGTTATTATCATAAGCTATTTCCTATTGATTTGATAATAGAAAATGAATACTTAATACTCACTTAGTGTTACAAAGTGCTTTACAAAACTAATTAATTTACACTTCATTAGTTAATTCTTTTTAACACAGACTTAATGATCATTTAGACACAGTAAGATCCAAAGTATTTTCAGTTTCCATAGCACAATATTTGTATTGTAGTTCAGGAGTAGTTAAGGATGAATTTAAACATCATGTTTGTTTTCAGCCCATTACTTGATGCTGCAAGCATGTGTTCACCTAATCATTTGTTGTTGTTAAGTGAAATCAGTAGGACCACTTATTAAATGAATAATATGTTTTAAGATCAATATAAGCAGTAACTGATACATGAATAATGTAATCTAATGCAGCCCCTGGATAATTTTCATACCCAAGATGCAGAATTTTGCTCATACTACATGCATAGGCTTTCCTTTCCCCCTCATCCTCCTTTTTTTTTTTTTTTTTTTTTTTTCTTCCTTTCCAATTCAGCTAGAATGGAAAGAATTGCCATGCTGAAGACTATCAAGCACAGTATCCAGTTCCTAGGAGATGCCAGCTACAGATGCTATAACAGAACATTCAACACAATAATTAGGACAATCTGCATTTTTCCTCTGATGCCCAATAATTAGCAATTGTCTTTAGCCACAAAGTAACTGGCATTTAGACCCAGTTTTTACATCCATTCTAAATCTTCCTTTCTTAATTCACACTATAACGGAACATTCCTGTAATTAATACAAAGTGCAATCCCTTTTAAATCTTCCAAGTCGTGTCTACTGGCAGTTCTTCTTGAAGTCTGTTTCTGTGTTGTACCTTTCATAAGACTGCAATTAGTTTTTTTTTTCAGTTTTGACTGCCTTGTTCTTATCTTCTGAGACAAAGAGAACAGAATTTCTTCCTTCATTGTTTATATTTCTTAGCATCTCCTTTGTGATTAATCTTTTTCCAAATCAATAGTCTTGGTATTTTTAGTATCTGTAAATATACCATTCCTAGATTTCACTCCTCATTTTTTTTTTTAAATCAACTGACTAATGATGAACAAGATTAATGACAATCACATTGCCAATTTTTAGACATCTATCTGAATTTGAAATGTTGGTTCCCCCCAAAGTTGGAGGGTTACAATGAATACAGAAGTTAGAAGCTTAAAATTCATTGTGTTAATAAGGGACGGAATAATGATTCTGTATTTTTTAATGGTTCTTAAATATATTCCTAGATTCCTCTTATCTAATTTCTTTTGATTTTTGGATTGCAGCAATATTTTCCAAGAGACTGTATTTAGGTATCTATGATGCAGCCCAGTTAAGTAGGATGTTGTAGCATGCCATAGGTTTACTTGTAAGGAAAATATTTTGTGCTTATTTCATTTCCACATAATAAAGAAACTCTCTTTTAACATACAGTTTTTTTCAAACACGAATTTACTGTCATAAAAAGGTAATTTTATTTTTTTGCTTAAACATTTGTTTGCAAATTCTAATGTAGGTTGTTTCTACTACATAGAACATATTTACTAACATTTTGAATGGGAACATCTAAATAAAATGTTCTTTGTTAAAGTATTTAATCTGAATGTTATTAAATTTATATGAAATAACATACCTCTCTGAATCAGGGAAAACCCTTGATTTTAACTGCAAGGTGTCACATATTCCATCACAGGGAAAACATCCTGGATGTTTTAACTTGCTCAGTTAAGGTACATCAGTCATCCCTGCTAAAGAACATTATTTCTTTTACAAAGGTGATTTCATAAAAACTTAAAAATTAATTGCCCATGACCCTGAACCATACTGTGTCCTGGCTGGCATGGTAAACACTGTGGTTTGCAAACTGTGTTTTCCTTTTTAAACTTTTACAACATCAACTGTTACTGATTAAAACAGGCTAGTTCTGCCAACTGTGTAGAGCAACAGGAAAAGAGCAGTCCCCACAGTCAAACAGGCATATACATTTGCACCACTGTCTTTTAAGACACAATTAATTTATTCACACTTTCCTAAAAGCAATTAACAACAGGCAGGAGTTCTAATGAAATAATGTGATGATTCCCCACAGGGACTATTTGTAATGAACATTACAGAGTAGCAACTTCAAAGTGTTTACATTAAAACGTGATTAATTACAAAGCCATTAAGCTACATATTGGCTAAAATGTAGACCCAAATTTAGGGATATTTTAATTAAGTAATTGTGTTTATTGGTATATTCCCTGCCTAACTATAATTTTGTTGAGGGGGTTGGCTTATTTAGGAGGGTGGTGGAACTCTTTTCTTGCAAGATCACCAGCATTCAGCTCACCTCTTGCACAAGTGTCATTTTCTACAATGTAATGGTCTAGTGAAGTGGGTTTGTATTGAAACATTTAGATGTTTCAGTTAGAGTAAATGTCTATTTATGGTAGTTACTTGGAGCTGTACAGATGAGCTCTTAAGGGAATTAACTTTCTGTTAAGGTTAAACAGAACTGTTAAACATGCTGGTGGAAATTGAGTTTAGGGAGCTTGTTATAAAACCTGTCAAAAATTTAACAATCAGATTCTTAATTTCTGCATGGCTGAGCATTGAATCAAACATGCTCATTTGGAAAAATATTTTATAATTAAGGTTTTATCAAATGTCTGATTTTAGTTTTGCTATGTGTAACACTTTATTCCAGGTTTCTTTGGTGATTTAAATAAAACCTTTGAGATGTGGGCCCAGGATTTTTCATTGTTTAGATGTTTAGTGTGTTTAGATTTCAGAGAGTAATATGTAATCTAAGTCCTGTTTTGCAAAACAAAAAGAACTGGTAGTTGTTATAATAGTGAAATTAAAAAATATTCGGGGACCTTTAGGTAGAATAATTATGGAGAATATATGAAGTATTTTCAAAGAATTTATGCCAGAAAGTGAGGTTTATAGGAGCACATAAGTGAGTTAGAAGAAAAAAACACAGTTTGAAATCAATGAGATACATGCTTCTAAGGAATTATTTAATTATTTTCTTCAGTGCTTAAGAAAGTACTTTAAAAAGAAGTACTTTAAAAAATGTTTTTAAAAAGTTTTAAAAAGTACTTTTAAAAAAATGAAATACCATTTTTTAGGAGCCTCTCAGATGCTTTATAAACTATATTGTGTGATACAGTTTCGTAAGTGTTGGTATCACTGAACTCAGAGAAGTATTTGACTCCTCTTGCATTAAGATATTGTTGCAATTGAAATTGTTACTTGTGTTCTAGTAACCTCAGTACTGAATGTCAGACTTTTGAGTGAGGATGTCTTGATGTTTTAGCAGATGGCTTGCAATGCCATTAAAAATACTGTCTTTAATCTGATTCACTTTTTTCCCATAGCAAGTTTTGAAATCAGTAACAATAACAATGATAAATCAGTAATCAATAACAATGATAAATGCTATCTACTGTCTCAGTATACTAAATCTGCTTTCTTGATTACATTGTCTTGCTGAAGTGCTTTGAAAGTGTGACATTTTAAGCAAGGAATAATACTGTTTTCATTATGAAATCCCCCAAATCAACATAATCAAGTAGTAATTAACATTTACATAAGGTGACTTTCCAAATCAGAATTAATTCTCTTATCTTGGATTCACAGTCTTTTTCTTTATGTAATACCCCAGCATCTCATGTGCATGAGGAAAACTAGTTTTAAGGTACTTGGAGTTATTTCTCTTGAGCACATGACACATTCACTTGCTTTTAGAACAGTTATTCAATATAGGGAACAAAAAAGCTAGTGCTAGTGAAAAATATAAATGAAATAACATTTGTGCTCTGCATTAAAGTTATAAAGACCAAGTAAATAATTTGGCCCGCATGCAATAATACATAAGAAGTGTATTATAAGAAGTAACTGATGATGATCTCAGTGTAGTAAATGAACTTAATGAGGCTATGCAGATGCATATGTGCACACTGGTGCTTTTTCCACTGAATTTATTGATCGTTGTGTTATTTGTGCAACTTCAGACATAAAAAGCTGTATTTTAAAAAATTCATAAAATCATTTATATTTTTAGAACTTTACTAATCCTAGTACTGGGAAGGTGAAAGAAGGACATAACAGTTGTGTTCATAGGCAAGCTCCTAGTTTTAGATCATCTCAGGAGAAGATGGATGGTTTCTGCTAGGACATGTTAGCTGAATGCATTGGATGATTTAGTCTATTAATTAATACTTCAAATTTAAACTTGTTTTAAATATCTGGCCACTGACTCATGTGAAACTTTTCTGTGCTTCCTTCAAGATCCTGTTTTTCATTTTCATGAAGGTACTTGGCACACTAGTCAAGTCACTTGTCAAGCTTTTGGTAAGATAAATATACCAGTTCCTTTGTAAGGCACTTTTTAACGTAATTCTTATTAAGGCTAGTTTCTTCTTTCTAATGTATTCTGTAGTCTCATAATTGTTTTGCTAAGCCAATTGTAAGAGAAATGTTGTTTATTCCAAATAAACCCAACTGAATAATTGCTGCTCTCCAGCCTTGAGCTGAGGATTAATTCCAAAGCTCCTATAATAGCTATAAAAGCACTACTACAAATTGTTGTGATAGGACTCAAGTTTTATAATTTAAACATTTGTACCTAATGGACAAGATCATAAGTGGGAAAATATATAGTAACTTTATGAATAGGATACAATGTCCTTGGTATGAAGTTAAACAGAGTTTTGAAATGAAATAAATGAGAGCATTCATTCTGTTTTATTTTATGCCCACGTGAATATAGCAAAAAAGCAGTTCATACTGCCCTTACCCATGTCTTTTCTATAGGCTACAGCTGTTAAGGAAATCATGAAAAATCACACACCCCACTCCCCAGTAACCCCATTTCTGTGTGTTTCTGATGTACTAGAAGTAGAGGGCAGTTCTGAAAAGTCTGAGTTAAACTGTGGACATTAAAATTCCCAAATCCAGTAAATCATTTAAAACAGCCATAATGAAACAATGCCAATGTAATTAAGTATAAAAACTCTGCAAATCATACATTAATTCTTCCTTTAAATTTTCTGCATCACTTTATTTAAAAAAAATAAAAATAATAATAATAATAATAAAAACCTGAGCACATCTGTTGATATAAAGTTGCTATGTATAAATTTTTGGAAAACTACTTATCTTTTAATAGCTCCATTTCCATTACATACATATTCAGATGTGTAATTATGGCAATCCAAAACCAGTCTGTATAGTGCACTATTAAATACAAGGCAGATTTTAAATAGAAACAGTAATACAGGTAGTACAGGTTATTAAAATACCTTGTTTGTGTTACTACTTAATAGAGTAGTGATAAAGCCCAACTTTTAAAAATTTTGATTTATATAGAAACCAAAGTTTCTGAAAGCAATATGGTAGCATTCATAAGAATTGCAACCTACTGTAGATGGTCTTTTAATATCTGAAAGTTAAAACACAGTGATTCTTGTCAAAATATTTTGAGTATTGAAATGTTTTCCACTTGTGCTCATAACACATGAAAATTGTGTTGGCGTTTTTACTTTCTTTTAAATTCTTATTTTATTTATTTATTTATTTTTTAATCAGATTTTATTTCAGCAGTTCAAGTTCAGGGAAAAAAAAAATAAGGTTTTAAAATTCAATTTATTTGCATTCCATAGGATTTATAAGAGAATGATTGTTAATTCTTCCAAACAGTCAAACAGTATAGAGAAATAAATATTTAAATCTTGAGTTTACATAAAATAACATTTGAAAATTACAAGCAGTTTTCTTTTTGTTTTCATTTTACCTTCAATGCTTTTCTGTATTTTCTAAATTTTGGTGAAGAAAACCAGAAATGAACCAAAAGGAAAATCTCTGAATAAACGGATGTTTCAGAATCAGTACGTATTGTTTTTTTTTTTTGTTGTTGCTGTTTTTGTTGCTGTTGAACCATACATGTAGATTGTGTTTTGGTATGGCTCAAGTTATTGCACTGAAAGCTTCTTAGAGGGGGAATTACTGTTTTCTCTAGCCATTCGGGGTATTGTTCCTACTAAACAGAGATAACTTCTTGATATAAAGTAAATCTAGGGTGCTTTGAATGTTGTCCAACAGGCATTCACAACAAGCAGCAAGCTCTGACTTTCTGAATACCAGTGAATCAGTTTTGAACTGTGCCTTTGTAGTTGCAGGAGTTTGTGGAATATGTTGCACATGTCTTGAGGCATTTTTTGAGGTAAAATTTACCAATAAACAAATGAAAAGATTATGATTGAAAATAGATGTGTCTAGATTGCATTAGTTAACCTCTTCTATGACGAAAGTAATCTACAAATATGAACAGAATATTCTGTGCAATAGGGCTGGAGTTACCTAGCACAGTGCTCCTGGGAAAGGGAACATTGTTCGTACAACGGCAAGGCAAACATGATATATGAATCACTTTCTTAAAGTGCGTATCTTAACTGATTACAGAGGTAGCCAAGATGACTGTCATATAACAAATGTCTAACTTTTGGATGGTTCATGAATCCCTCTCCAAACAATTTATTTTAAATGGGCATATTTCATTTGAACACATTAATCTTTAAAAAAAATTGGAGTCTTTATTTCCTTACTTTCTTATTGTCTCCAGAAGATGCTCATGTTTCAGCTACTTTCAATACATAGAAAGGGATAAAATAGAGCTTTTAACTTTGCATATTAAGGGAGTATTTTGGACAAAAAGACTGAAGATTGTTCTTTCTCTGATACAAGAATGGTCCAAATATTTAATTGTCAGAATTAGACTTGGATTGTATAGATGCAATATTATTTCTATGTATGTGACTTGGAACACTTCTTAAATTGATGTAGGATATAATATATTTCTATAGTATACATATATGTGTATATATATATATGTATACTATACATATAGTATACTTGATGTGTATACTCGATATACATATACTCAATGATCTTGAGGTCTCTTCCAACCTAGATGATTCTGTGATTCTTTATTGCAGTATTAACTCTTCAGCTGAATGCTTTTCTTTGACACTTTCTTTGCAGAAAGCAAATTATCTCAATGGACAGAATTGCGCTACTTCCTCATAAGGTCATACACATTCAGATAGATGGTTTTAAGACATTATTTTGATTATATTTCAGAGATATAAAATCAATTTTCTATGAAGATGAGTGTATAATTAATGAATTACGTAAAAAGATAGTGGTTAATGTGTGCATAAATGGCAACACAGCAAGAGAAACTGACTTCACGCCTACCCCTTCACCTACTCATTTTAACCATTTTTGTTGTAACTATCCATGCCATTTCTTGATCTGTTTCCATATAATTATATTGAAATTATCTTTCAAATTATTCAGGCTTCTTTTCCAGAAGTCTCCGCTGTTCAGTCTTTTATGAAGCCAGTTTCTCTTCAGTCCCTGGTCATCTATTGAAGGACTTGTCCAGAACTTTTCCACGCTTAGCCAATACAGATTTTTTTTTTAGAGTTATGAATTGCTAAGCTAATCAGTGACTTTAACAGAAAGTCTGAGTTTGACAAGGAGTGTTGTTGGCTTTATTCATGTTTATCTCTGCATCATCCTCAGAACTCATACTAGAAAACAGTACATAGTTACATAGTAGATATTCTAAAATACATTTCTGCTTTTTATTTCTATTGTCTTCTCTATTTTTAGATATTTCTATTTCTATAGGTCTTTTTACGGAAGTGTTATTTTATATTCAACATTGGCTTTGTCCCATTTTATGTGTACCCCATTTGTTTCTGTGTTCTCCTTCCAAAAGGAATCCATATTTCCTTCTGCCTTCTAAGTTATTGTTTCACAAGTAATAAATAGTATTCCTAAGAACATGTGTTTCCTTGCATCTCTGTGTTTAATTTATTCTTATTAGCCGATTCCTCTGTCTATTCATAAAGCTTTATCATTATTTTTTTTCCTGAAATCTCTTAGTCTCCTATAACATTTATTAGCATAAGTAGCAGCATCTGTTCTCTGTTATTAAGGCAGCTTTGTTTCAGGTATTGATACTGTGACCTGCAGTGTTCTGTAGGGCTTTATGCTTGTTTTCAGTCTGTATTGGAGTACTGAGCTTAGTAGTTTGTGAATACCTTACCCCTTAGATATCTCAGTGAATCATGGCTAATCAAACAGATTAAATCATAAAATAATTCAACAGCATGCTCTTCTTGTTTTTATATATATCGCTTTCTTCAATAGCCTCGGTGTCATTCGTCCATTTGGAAATGAAGAGCTGTATTTGTGCTATGTATGCTCAGAAAAATTAAAGCAGAACAAAGCTCTCCTAATGGGATATGTATACTTCTGAAGTTTTGAGTTACATTGTGACAAAGGAGTGCTTATTCCCTTAATAAATATTATCCCATGCAGAGAGGTTTCCTCTTTGAACTTGTGTGAATTGACTAAAGCTTTGTTACAGGTTCTCTCTGGAGAACTGACATTCAGGTTGCTGACAGAACCCTATTCTACTCTCTCTTTCTCCTCTCTGGCTTATTCATGAATAATACAGTGATGTCCTGTGTAAGATAATTTATTTTCTCTTGAGAGGCTTCATTGTAGACTAATGATTCACATTATCCATAGGCCCCAGATTATCAATCGCAGTACAAACATCTGTGCTTGAGGAAAGTTATTACCAGCTAAACGGATGAACTTTATGATCTAGAAGTACCAAATTATTAGGGTGCCCTTATTTGTGACCGGCCCTGAGTTCTGCATAGAAGCTTCAATGTCAGTTACATGCATGTCAAGCTACAATGAATCACAATTCAAGAAAGAAATGCTTAAACCTAGGTACAACTGTAATGATAGTTTAACTGTTGCTAATATAGCTGCATTTCTGATATTGTGCAGATTGATACTAGCTCATTTTTGCAGTCACCATATTTTGGTTGTCATTCCACGTCCACAGAGACTGTTTCTGGAATCATTTACTTCATTTGAATAAAACTTGTATCTAGAGATACAAGCACCAGTGTAATGACTTTCATGCTTCCCTCATCCTAGTGAACTCTTAGGACTGTCCTGTCCCTTTCCCACCGTGTTCTCTACTGCTGAGTTGCTGTACACTTACTCTGTATGGCTATGTCCAGTCCCTTTCCACTTGCTTATTCTGTTTCCTTATCCCCACAGACAGGTGTGTAAGGACAGAAACTCTCCTCTCTCAAGAGCAACAGTGTGGAGGAAGATGGCACACCAGCTCTAAGTTCAGGTACAAGGTCCCTGATTTGACAATCCTACCACTTGTGACAAACTAGAAATACTGGACATCTGCTTCTCATAAGTTTAAATGAAAATTTCCACAAATAAGTCATACTAGATCAACAAAAACTAGCCTGATTGGGTTGTTTCAACATTTCACTATACAGTGGAATTCATCCAGCGTTTAACTCACAGAGCTGGTAATTTTGTATGTTTCCCAGGATTTCTCATTAGGAAACCTTATTTTAACACATTTCTAATTTTGCTAGATTTAATGTTGTTTGTTTTTCTTAGAGAGGGATTCCATGAGCTTTTTGAATCTTGTTTTTATTGCTAAAATTTATGAAAATGCATCAGTTTCTAACTAGTTAAGGAAATAAAGGAAAAGGTTTTTCTTCAAAGGTAAATATTTCTATTGACCCTCCCTGGAAAAACCTTGGTGCCACTGTATTTGGAAGAGGGGTTGAAAATGTGGCAGGAAGCATGCCTTGAGTTTCTTTTCCAGTCCAAAGAAATGTAACATATGCATTTGTAAAATATGCAAGTTATGCATTCTCAGATGTTTTTCAGTTTTATTCTTTAAATATCACTTCTGCACTAGACAGTCTTCTGTCCAACCCTAAGTGGTTTTATTACTTTTGTTTACCAGTCTGCAGTAACTGCAGAGTATGATTGATACTGAAATAGGGACACTGGCTTTCCCGTGCATTCGGTTATTTCAGTTAGTCCAGTGAATGTTCTTTGTAACTCTGGTTTTCATCTGTGTTGATGAAAGTATGAGGTACCAATCCGTAGTCATAGAAAACTGCAGTAGATAACTGTGCTATGGATCTAAAGGTTTCATCTCTTATTACATATATCGGTCACTTAGATCATGCCACATAATGGATTTAAAAAAAAAAAAAATTCCTAAAAGTTTGAAAGTGATTTTGCATACAAATATCTTGGATGTGATATATTCTGGTGTTATCCCGGGCATTATATAATCCTGTAAACACCTCAGTTCCCAAGTACTATTCTCCTTTAAAACAATATGTCAGTTTCTTATAATGTGCTTTAACTTGTTATTCTGTACAGTATACTTTTTGTCGCAGTGTTATCAAGTTTCTCTTTTGAGAGAAGTGGAGAAAAACAAAATAAAACTTCAGGGAGATGGGAGCCATCTGCCACTGTTCCAAAGAACACCAAGGGGATTTCATCACTTTTCTGTTTTTCAACCAATGGCAGATTGTGCTAAGTCAGGCACGTATTAATTTAAGAAATGCCAGTGTTACTGATTCATAAAGCTTTCTAAAAAATTGACTGGCCCATATTGTTTCAGAAAACATTTTCAGTGATCTATCTGAAGCAAACCATATGGACATTTCAGCTGATCAGATAGGAATCAAAAATAAACATTTGGGCAGCACACTATAAAAGCAGTTTGCCCAAATAAATATGGAGATAATTATTGACAATTACTAGAGCTGGTCAAGAACAGAATTTTATATTTTGGAAAAAACTTTTTTTCCTGCATTTATCGAAAATGGAAAAATTACAAAATGAAATAAAACCAGAATCAATCAAAATCTTTCATCTCAATACACAAAAACAGTTCTGGTTTGTTTTGAACTTTCTTGATTTTCCAATGATACAGTTTTGTTAATATTCATTATAATATTAACATATTTATATCTAATATATTCCTAAAGTATATATCCAACGTATTTATATTGGATATTAATTTTTCCATGTTGGAGAAGTTAGCTTAGGTGGCTTAGGGTTTCATCACAAGGATTTTGTGATGCCATGCTTCTTTCAAAATTACTTTTTTAGACTAGCTGTGGTCCGCCTAATGCATAAATAAATAAATAATTCTGCCTCTTAGACTTGATACCTTTGTGAAGGTGCCATTTATTCTCCACTTAATTATTTCCCTTTAAAAACTGAGAATCTTTCACAAATTTTCATGAATTAGAAGCATGAGGCTAATAGGGTTTTCTGTGTATCTGATGCAGTCCCCTCCTTCCATAGACATAGCATCATGTAATACTGTTATAAACTTTAAAGGGAGCAAAGCTTTTTCTCCTTGCTATTCCTATAGGAATGCACTTACAGAACTTGCGTGTTAAAACATCTCACAGTTTCCAGGCTAAATTTATTGATTGCCAATTAAGAACCATTTGCTATTATGCTCACATTTTCTTTTAGTTCACATAGCTATCTTACGTGTTGAGCCTTCCTGCAGACATCCAGGATTCTTCTGGCCTTTTTCTTGCTAGACTGAACAAGCTCTCTGTCCTCTGCCTATGATGCTTCATTTCGGATAATGCCAGCAGCCTTACGCTTCACTTATTTCACTATGAATTCAAATTGAACATGGATGAACATAATAGTGGTAGTACACTTATTCACTGCATATACTGAAGATGTTGCAGGTATGTTTGCTTTTACTGACAATAAAAGCTGCTCTGTATAATTAAGGTAGAAAACAGCTTTTCACTCTTCACTGGTTTTAATATTAGTTAGGGGACCTCTTGTTGGAATGTTTAACTATAGGCTTCTAAAGTTATGAGAGTTCCTTAAGACTGCTTTAAATAGTTGCTTAAAAATGTATCTAAAAACAAATGAAAGGTATGGCTGCATAGTAAAGATGCATGAGATTATGTTTCCTGTATTGAAATCCATTGTTTCAGTGGAAGATTCCTAAAAATTCTACTACAAGAATTCATGTTAGCGAACAAGCGTTGTTCGTCCAAATGAAAGCTCAGGTGGAAGTGAAAGCCAAGCAAAATCCTTTTCTTTTCGTGCATCATCACCATCCATAAATATTCCATAAGCTCAGTTAGAGCCTAAGCTACACCTGTAAAGTTCATTTTGCAGTGAGGTTGCAGAACTATAAATAAGGACAGGAATGATTCTGCAATTGGTAATCCAGGTCAGATTCTCAGTGGGTATAAATCATCAGACATTACCAACTTCAGTGGAGCTCTTCTTATTCTTAATACCTGCCATGCAGTTTATATGCCTGCCAATGTTTGGTGAGAGAAAAGAGAACATAGCTCACTTTCTCATAGGCTCTTCAAGGCTCATGCAATAAAATAATGTATTGTTTTGACATTAAAGTAAAGAGATGAGATTTGGAATACAAAGCAGAGATAAGAGCAGCTGAGTAGGAAGGTGACATTCCAACAAGATCATTTTTTCTGGTGGCTCTGTATTTGCAAATTTTGATATATTATGATCTAAAGTAGATGGCTAAAGTTATCAATGCAGGATAAATTCTGCACTGCCATTGTCAGAGCAGTTATTTATGTGCCAACAAGATGCTATAACATAGAATATCAATCACAGAGTAGAATAGCTGCCAATTCTAGTCTTCATTTTTCTGTATTTTATGGAACCACTAATTCTATTCTACTTCTAGCTGAATTTCTGTGTTACTGGATTAGCATAGCTGCAATCTTGTGCTTTGTGTATGCCATATATTTGAATGAGTATATGCTGCAAACATATTATTCCCATGAAAATAAGTTTGTGATTCTGTAGAACACATTCAAAGATGAGTTGTTGGATTATAACGCTTTGTAAAACTTGCAGTATAAAAGCATAGCCAGAGCTACTCTACGCTGATTTGATTCCATACGCTAGTTTCTCCTCAGTGAGCATATCTTCCTTCTTAGGTTTCTGTCCAGCTGACAGGGAAGGAACTTCCAATGCTACTTCCTTTCTACTACCTCACTGTGAGACTGAATCCTTCGTTCCTGGGTGGCAGCAGGAACCTTCTGTAAAAAACAGAGGTTTTTGTTCTCCAGCAATGAAAAAAACTGTACATAAGCTAGGTATATAATTCCATTTTTATCCGGGCATCATAGTTTTAGCAAATCAGTCTTTGAAGTATCATCAGAAGGGAAAAAAATGTCAAAGTCCAGCTCTCATAATCATTTTTTCAGTTCTCAATTAAAATTAACATTTGCCTTTCCCTTGTGAAGCTCTTTTTTATTTATTCAAGTTATTCTTGGGAATTTGATATCATTGCTGATCTTACAAAAAAAAAAAAAAAATCTTTGTAAAAAGTAATTGAATCTATTGTTTTTGTTTTAAGTATAGTTTTATTTTTACAGGATTCACAGTCTTCACAGTCTTAAGGTGCAAGTATATCTTTGCACTGAAAAAAAAAAAAGCAGAGTGCATTTACTATACACTTTTAGGCAATATAAGACCAAAAGCATGTACCAGATATACTTTGAAATGAAAGCTTCTATGTGTGCACACATCAGTTATATGGGATTCCAAGATCTGAACTTCATGTGGTCTTAATGCCCAACTATTCCTGAGCCTCAGCAATTATGACCAAACAATACATGACTATTCATGGAAAACAGGTTCTTACGTCTGTTAAAGGAATGTAAGGGCATGTGTAGAACTACCTCAGAATAGTAATTGAGATAATGACATATAAAAGTTTATCTTATTAAGGGCTACTGGAAGACTCTTCCAACCTAGAAATTCTGTGATTCTGTGATTCTGTGACTCAGGTGGGCTTCCACTTTAAATCAAATCCAAGGAAATGAGTTGATCACTTCCTGAAAAGGTTAATCACCCAAGTCATTTGTACTTCCTTCCCCTTGAGGGGGAAACACAAACATTAATAATTCCTTCTGTTAACTACTTGTTCAGTATCGTTTAAATCCTTTCAACTTGCTGTGCCTATGAAAAGTACTACATCAGCAGCACTGGAGAGTAACTACAGGTTTTTTTTCCACAGTATCAGGTACAATATGGACTGCTGCACAGTAAGCTTCTGTAAGAACCATATGGCTGATTTAGAGGAGGTCATATAAATTCCTAATTAAACATACCAAAATTCAGTGAGAGACTAGGTTATGTTGCTCTTTGAAAGCACTATAAATCAGTGTACCCTTTTGTAGATTTTATTAGTCTAATAAATAAAAATAATCTGAAGCAAGTACGGTGCTAGAAGTGCATCTTGCCAAAGTGAGAATAAACTATACAATTACCAAATCAGGGTAAGAATATTTTTGTATGTTAATATTGCATTATAAGCAGAGCATGATATTAGTCAAGGTGCCAGATGAATATAATCAATATTGAAACTTTTATGTAGAAGGGCAAGAATGTATTCCATTTACTTTTAAATGAAACTAAAGAATTTGATTAGAAGTCATGTTTCCAGATTATTACCTAATATCTCGAGGCTCAGACAAATGGTCACATTATCCACCTCAACGCTTAAACTGTAGAATCTGTCTAAAGTGTAAACTTTAGCTCTCAGAAAATTAGAAAGGAAATATACTTTAACTGTTAATATTACAAAACTAGAAGATGAGAAAGATGCAAAACAGTAAGTTTTAGGGGAATAATTAGTTACAAATATAGGTGAGGTAAAGGCAAATATGATACTTGATGATCCTTAAGGGTCCCTTCCAACTCAGGATATTCTATGATTCTATGATACAAGAGTGGATAGAGTTAAGGCATTTCAGGAATGTGGGTGCTTTTATTAAAGCTTAATGTTGGACATGAAGAGCTGGAGGATAAGATAAAACACAAAGTTCAACCTGCAAATGAGAAAATGTGATGTGTAACAGGGATTTATGGCAGAATAATTATCCTTGTACCTCACTTGAAAAATATTTAAAAGCTGGATGTTTCCTGGGTTTTTGACTTTTAGTCTTTCCATAGTAGCTGTTAAGCCTGGAGAGCAACATCTTATTGAATTGCTGAGAAAACTTGTTTACTTAACTTTTATCATAGCTTTTAACAAACTTCCAAAAAATTGAATGGGAAACATGGCTTAGTATCCAGTCATGTGATTCAATCACACCAAAATAAAATTTATGCTGACATCATCATACAAAAAATCCACTTTAAGCTATATATATATATATATATATATATATATATATTTTTTTTTTTTTTCGAAATGGCCACATGCCATGAAATTCTCACATAGTCAGAAATGAAAAAGCAGTTCCTACTTCTTAGTCTGAGTCAGAAGCCTAGGGTATCACCCTGCTTTTTTAATGCAGATGCAGGTGCCAACCTATGTGAAGTCTCAGTACAAAGCCAGCTGGCACCAGACACTTGTTGACCTGCAGACCTGAGCTGGGAACTACAGGAGTCAGATCCAGAAAAATCAAAGTATTCAGTTTTAAAAGAACTTTAATGAAAATGAATCACAAACCAAATGGTGCACTATAAATATTTCAAGAAAGAAATACATAAGTAGTATAATTTTATGTTCCATTAGGAAAGAAAAGATACTTACTGCTGGAATCCTAATAAACCTTACAGTGTGAAGAAGTACTAAAACATGGAACAGCCTGTTGGGGCTAAATTATCTTTGTGCTTTAGATGTTAGATCAAGGGAATGCTTGTCTTTGTGTATCTATCTGTTTTGAAGATGGGTCCCTTTGCAAAAGTGTGAAAGTTCCTGTTATTTATTACATAGTAATAGAGTCATAAAATAGTTTGGGTTGGAAGGGACCTTTAAAGATTAGATTGGGTGTTGGACTATACAGTCACTGGCATAAAGGGTGTCCTTTTACAAATACATTAAGTGGATGCACTAAATTTACTATCTTGTTTCTAAGCAGAGGTGATCTTTGTGCTCTGCAAAAAGATCTATGTTTTTCCTGTTTCCTGCTAATTTTACAGTTGGAAAAGTCTTTTTGCTCTGTTTTTACAGCAAGTTGCATAACACAGTTTTGGTCAGTGACCAGAGCTCCTAGTTGCTGCTGAAAGTCCGTATACTTAATCCTCTTCTTATAAGTTAGCTCCGTAATAAGTTGGCAGTATTTTTTTTACTTTTTTTAGTAAATCAAACCGCATATTTATCACTAACAATGATAATAGTCATAATGAAATCTCAAAAATCTTTTCTCTGACCTCCTTGTTGGAGGTTTGAAAGTTGCAGAGTCCTACTAATAGGCAGATATAGTCAGAAATATATTATTGTCTCTAATTTTTGGCTAAAAAATATATATTTTGAAAATACAATGAACTTTTGCTAGAGAGGTGATTGTTAATATCAAGTGTTAAATTTTTAATTGCAATAATCAAATGCTTTGGCCTAGAAAAAAGTTTAACTCAGTAGTAAGAGCCCTTAAAATGTATTTATTTGAAACACATGGATTTTTTTTTTTTTGACAAAAGTACTTTTCAACAGAATTTCAGAATAAAAATGGAATTTTATCTAGTGATAGTGAATGAACAAGACTTTTAAGGTAGTAGAGAACAGAAAAGCAATGTCTTTTCTGGTCATTTTCTTATTTTAAGAGAGTGATTTTAAAAAACTATGGGCTCTCAACAAAAACAAATTTTCGTTCTTAACAGGTAGCTGGAAGAATTAAAAGAAAGCATAGTAAATCTGACCATTTCCCTGTTAATTTTCTTCCATTTCAGAATCTGACTCTGTTCAATCACTGAAGTTTTTTTTAATTGAAGTTATTTGAAAGAAATGAAAAGAATTAGATATTGCAGATAGTGTTGCAGAAGTAGCACAAGATTTTTTGGGGGGACAGTGGCTGAAGAAAATAAACTGCGCACATAATTTTATATGTCCGCAGTGGTATTTGAACTTGGTATTTCAGATGCTGTGTAGATAAAACACTACATCACAGGTAGAACACAACGTTAATAGAAACAAGGTATTTTCTTAAATCTTCCTCCATAAGTGTCACCTGTGTTCTCTCTGCATGTGAACAGACAGAGGGAGAGGGAGACTGGGAGAAACTGGTCAACAAAATATCTTTCTGTTCCTGCCATTCTGTCCTGACCTGACTTACTGTTGCACTTGAACATCAAATAGTCATGTCTGTGTATCACATGCTCCTTAGAAATGATACTCTGAAAATAAAACTAGACTCTGGAGAAAGAAGAGAACAGAACTGGAGAAAACTGAGGAAAACAGAACTGATTTGGGAGGGAGGAATCTGTCAAACAATATGACATCCAAATAAAGAAGGAAATGTGCAAGTTACAAAATGGATGATGAGGGGTGAGTACAGATGTCCTGCAAGCACAACTTGTGGTAACGATGTAGCCTTTCTTTGTTAGCATTCTTTGGTCATAATAATATATATATATGTGTGTGTATATATATATATATATATGTATAAAATCCTATTATAAAAGTTAAGGAATCAGAGAATGAAAGAGATGGGAAAGACCATGTGTTCATGTTGTGCACCTCCGTGCCTATAGAGTTACTCCCTGTTATGCACCTATCTGAATTCTTATCTAAACAATTGTGCAGTAGTCATCCATGTGTCCCATATTGCTTAGGAGGAAACCATTCTATTCTAGAGTGAAAATAATTCTGATTTTTCTTCATGGTCTCTGTTTTAATATATCACTTATCTTATTTCCATTGTCACAGTATGTACTTCCTCATATTCATGTGAATTATATTTTTCTCTTTGCTTCATGAATCATAGTTGTATGTGTGGATCATATTAGCCAGTGAGAGCTTGGTACTGAATGGACTGCATGAAACTAAGAGGCTTGTGATTAATTTAGAAATCAGAGTTCAAATTTTATTGGAATTCATCAGCTGTTTTCATTGCATGGGAAAGACAGCAAGGCAGACGGGTATCTGCATTGTTCTTTGTGTTCAGTTGTTTTATTGTAAGTTATTATATTACATAAACTAATTTAAAATTGATTTTACTCTTTGTAGAGCTAAGTGGATAGTAACTCTGGTTTATTAGATAGGTACTTAACACAATTAATGCAACGTCAGTAATTCTACATGGCCATGATTAAATGTCTTAAAATTTTCATCTCAACCCCACTATAATTAGCAGTGGGTGCAAGGCTCTCTACTTACTTATTTTTTTGTGACAAAATACAGATTGTAGGAAACAGTTTAAGATTTCTGTCTTTGTAAACTGTAGCCTCAATTTCTAAAGTGTAAAATCTCTAAAAATGATACAAAGTGGGGTTCTTAGTCAAAGATCTAGGTGAATTGCTGATATGAAATGCATTCATAGCTCAAGTCTATCCCTTATCATGTGTCTAAAGGGGAAAAAAATTAATGTAACACAGGAAGGAAAGGCAGACATTTTTTAAATGACAGACTTTATTGTGAACCTGTAGAATAATTACTAAACTACTGTTTTTTTTTTTTTGTTTGCTTTTTAAAAGACAATTACAAATTTGTTTCCTGTTAAAGAAGGATAATATATTTTTATTACTGCTGAACTGAGTACAGCTAAATGGGTTTTGCTGAATCAGTAAGATTCAATATTCTAACTGTTGTGTTCTAAAGTAGTCTCTTTGCTTATGGGAAAAGCAAATGATAATATCTTCTAAGATAAGAAAGTTCTCTTTTTGTAGTATGAAGTAAAATAGCATTTGGCTTTATGATATATCACAAGAATCTCCCTCTTGTGTTTTGGTATTTTTGAAGCATTTGGATTAAAGAAAGTACAATCAAGAAAAGAATGTTTAATCCAAAAGGAAAATGTGTTTTGCAGAGAAAGGTCAAATGAAATTCTTTGTCACTTTTTTAATGCAGCAGAATGTCTGAGATTTAGAGGAAAATATTTACACTTTCTTGAAGAGAGAGAAGCAAATTAAAACATTATTATAGTACTTGAAGCTTTATATTAGAAGAGGAGCCACTGTTTTCAGTGCCTTGTAAGGCATTACACAACAGTTCACAGTCTATGTAGCCGTAAGATATAATAGTGTGGAGAGGACTGGGCACACGCTGATTTTCCTGGTTTCACTTGATAAGGTAGTCCCCATTCAGTGGGTTATACTACTGCTTACATGGGAGTTAATGCATGGGAAGTGGGACAGAAGGAATAACTACCTTTAAAACTACCTTTATACCTAACTATAACTACCTTTTCTGCTCTTACTGCACGAAGCTTCTTCAGAGTAGAAGCACAGAGTGTAAGAGCAGCTGTATTTTGGACATACTGCAGTGATGGAAGATGAATTTTGCCATGAGGTTTGTAGTATATTTGAGTGCTGACGATATCACTGAAACTGTTGTGTGCCATAGTGTGCGTGTCTGTGCGTGTGAAATTGTGATTAGGATCCACAGGCTCCTAAGCAACTCAAAGCAGTGTGGTTAGGAATATGATATGAATATTGGGTTTGGGCATTGGGGATAGGATTCATCTCACTCTGCACTAAGGGGATTCACCTTTCCTTAATTTTGATGCTTAAAATGTAGAAGTTTGTGTCTGACCAGTATGTCTAGGTTCCCATGTCAATAAAATGAATCAGTTTATTCAGTGGAACCAAGACAGTTACCAAGCTAATTAGAGGTACCTGCTTTTATTATTTGGGTTGACAATAACCTTCTAAATGCTGTTGACTGGAGCCTAGCTGTTGCCCAAATGTAGTTAGGTGAGATGAAACATTCTTGGAATCCATATTATGAGCAGTGTGTCATCTTGTGCTACCTCTTCCCCATTTTCTTAAATACTTGAATAAACTGTCTGAGCTGCACATCATTGAAACAGGGATGCAGTAGTAAACTGTAGCCTTTGAATTCTACAATCAGCTTCTTCTGCGAGTCAGCCAAGAATATAAATTACATTGACAATGTCTTTTCTTAGCAAAAGACTACCGAAGTTCAGATCTGTGTTTTTTTCTGGCAAGAATTTCTTCTGAGTTACAAGGACATTTTGAGTAACAGGGAGATACCTGAGACTACCTATAGCCAGTTACTATGAAGAAAAAGGACTATAGAATATTTTAATTGGACAATTATAGCTTTTTAATTAAGGTGGTAAGGGATGTTGAGGAGAGGCAACTCCAACCCAACATTGCCTAGCAGAATAATTTTCAGGTCTGATACAGCCTCAGAAGAGAGCTCCACACAGGTAATGCCTAGAAATATGAAACAGTCATGGAACTTTGCTGGTGTTTCAAGCATGTTTGAACAATAATGAACACAGCAGTCAAACACCAAACATTCACAGTTGGTGCCCTGTACTAACCCATTTTATCCAAAGCAGAAGAATAGAATTCTACCACCTTTTCTACCCTTTTTTTTGATGAATACTTAAGAGTAGAAGTCAGAAAATTGTATTTATGAAAGACATCTGTGCAAATAGCTTGTCACAATTTGCAAATTCGAGCAAAATACTATACTTACAACACATAATGTTTTCTTTGTAACAAGCAAACATTTAACATGCACTGAGATCAGAGCCTCAGACTAACTAATTCAGTTAACTAAATCATTCAGTTTTCACTCAAACTCAGCAACTACAGTCTGACTTCTTCGAAAACTCCCTAATTCATAGGATACCTACATGACCCTAACGTGCAAGTATGTTCTGCTCTCTGGACTGTAGGTTTAGCTCCATCATTGCTACCCAATTTCCTAACAGAAATTAGAAATTTCAGAGAAAATGCAGAGAGATTAATTGTTATAAGAGAAATAAGTTTATCAGGTGGAAGCTTTTTTACTGGAAGCTCCTTCACTGACCTACCAAGGATAAGTCTGCATCACAAAGCACATCTTCTGACAGTAACTTTATGCTCACAAATGATTTTGTTATACATAGTAGTTGGATGATGAAAAGGACACAGTGTGGTTCTAAGTATTTTATTATTTCAGATTCTTTCCTTATATGTACAGCCCCAACTATTATATTTGTCTTAGATGGAAAAACTAATTAATTTTAATTACTGGAAGGAGTAGAGATCAATATGCACCAGTTTATTCTTCTATTAAAGGATTACCCAACTGCTGTGCAAGTTATTTAGAGGCAGCGCTGTGAGGAGTCTGACCTGAATTAATTCACATAAGAACAGGCCTTAACTAAATTATGACAGAACAGTATGAGGAATAAGTGAGAGAGAAGGTGACAGAGCTGAAAATAATCATGTTTACTGCAATGTGATGAGCAGCTTTAGACGAGTAAAATATTGTGTATTGAAAAGCAATAATAAAGGTAGAATGCTTAGAAGAATCACAGAACCACAGAATGGTTGATGCTGAAAAGGACCTCTGGAGGTCCTCTGGTCAAAATCCCAGCTCAAGAAGGGACACCTACAGCAGGTTGCCCAGGCATGTGTCCAGGTAGTTTTTGAAGATGTCTGTGGGGGGAGATCTTAAAAACCTCTCCGGGCAACCTGTTCCGGTGTTCCATCAGCTTCACAGTAAATAAGTGCTTCCTGATGGTCGGATGGAACCTCTTGTGGTTCATTTGGTGCCCATTGCCTCTTTTCCTGGCACTGGGCACCACTGAGAAGAGCCTGGCTCCATCCTCTTTGCACCCTGCCTTCAAGTATACCTTGATAAGATCCCCTATAACCCTAATCTCCTCCAGGCTGAACACTCCCAGCTCTCTCAGCCACTCTTCATAGGAGAGGTGCTCTAGACCCTTGCTCACCTTGCCGATGAAACTGCTATGGCATTTGAAGCTGTGTATTTACTTAGTTGTTTTCTATTTTTTGCCTTTAGAAATATTTGCTGTCAGAATAAAAATACCACTCCCACCCTCCAAGATCTCTAGACAACTTTTGTATTATTTTATGAATTAGTCTCTGAACATCTAATTACCTATTTTCTACTTTATTTTTCTGTTGTGGAATGGAATACTGAATATGCTAAATCTTCACTTAAATGATTTTATTAGTATTATTTTTTTTAATGTAGCTCACCATAAACCTCTGGAAAATACTCTTCAGTGTAGTGAACTGTGATTAAGAATGATTTGTCAGGAGACGTTTTGATTCAAGGCAGGAACTCCAGCAAGATCTTATTTTGAATGTGTTTTTAATGAAAAGTTTTTTTTTTTTTTTTTTAAACTATATCACAGGCTCTTAATGATCTGTTAAAGTAGAATAAATTATTTTTCAAGACATTTCAAAGAAGATATTAAGCTTCTTTGTTTATTCTAAAATAAAATAGTGAATTTACAGAAAAATGCAGAGCCAGAATTGGAAAATTCCAAAATTACAGATTTCACAGCAGTTTCGCCATATTGATCCATACTGGACATTTTAGTGCTATGATACAAGGGCAAATTAAATGGCTCCAGTACTTTCTTATTAGCCCATACCCTTACACATAGTCCTACTATGATCAATTGCGTGTAAGAGTAAGTTGCCATTGCAAATGTTGCACAAAGGCTTAGCAGTGTCTCATTAAACAACATAAATGGCTTGGCAACTAATATCCCACTGACTTTTAGTGAGGCATAGGTGCCTGTTGCCTTTAAAAACCTAGGAAGATCCCAGACTAAATAGGTATCATAGATGAGCAGTTAGTCAATGGATTTAAATTGGTTTTGAGAAAAATTCCTAAATAACTTAATTCCCTGAATTAAAGCATGGTTAATGGCAGTATTTCACATTTACTTCCTTCTTTAAAGTAGTTCTTAGGCATATCAATGAGATCAACTTCTAACTGTTATGAAAAGAGTATTGAGGTCAGGCCATCATGGGTCAAATACCAGTAGGAGGTTCCTGGGAGATGGTTTTCTGCTTGTGCCTGATGAACTAATAGAGTAGTATCAGGTCTTTGCTGCAAAACATAGCCAGAAAAGATTACTTCTATTGAAGTTTCCACACCACCTCATCAACTTTCCCAGTGCAGCATGAAGGTAGCTTGCATACCTAATTTATGACTGTGGAAGTTGTTTTGATCAAAGCATTGAGTTTGTAGGTGTTGATGTCCTTCATTGGATGTAGAAATCTTGAGAATTGTTCTACTCATAAATACAATTTCATACACGATGTTGGAACTGAGTAACTGACAAACATTACTGTTAGCTTTTGTCGCCTGAATACCTTTGTGATACTCCATGCTTCACAGATTTAGCATTAATATTGGTTCCCTAATATCACTGAATTCAATGGGGCTGTGTGTTATGTAATATAATCCTTAGCGGGAAAAATATTGATATAATCTAACTCTCAGTGACAGAGCTAATGACCTTGGGAGGACCTTCACAATGACAGAATAAATCACAGTGCCTAAGTAGGGCATCAATAGCCTTCTCAAGTAGAAAACAGCATGGAAGGACCTGAGATAGCACCTACTCCACCCCACTGCCCTCAGGCAGTATCAGCTATAGTTAACAATTCCTGTGAGATGCATGCCTGACCTAACGATGGACAAGTTCAGTGACAGGAGTTCTGTTGATTAGTACTAGAATTGTAAAAATACACTGAGACCAAGCTGTCAGCCTCCACCTGAGATCAGTAGTAATGCACCCTTGATGGGATGGGAGTTTGATGTGCTCTGTTTTGTCAGGTGTTTTTCTTTCTCCACTGGCTGACAGCCAGATACAATCTCTATATTCTTCTGTTAAGTCTACTGTCTTCACTGTTTGTCTGTCAGCTCCATACATTTTGCTAAAAGTGTCCCAGTGCAGCTGTTGTATGTTGTTTTGAAATCCAATATTGCTGGCACTGTTGGGACAGCCTTCTCTTGCACATGAACTATGGTGAAATTCAATTTTCTGCTGTTATTGGAGATGTATTGGGAAAAAGTAGATGGTAATGTGGGATACATTGACTCTCTATCAACTTCTTAGAGCACTGGCACTGCAATTCCATAACTTAAATCTTCCTTTTCTTAAACTTATGGTGAATGTACCAGAGGCCTAAAGGTTCACAGTTCTGTTTTGACGTGTATTCAGATGCTGTAAATACGTAGACCAAAAAATGAGCTTAGCGCTCTCTGTATTTAACATACATACATGACTTACACTCAGTGATCATGGCAGCTGGTTGAATTTTCAGTTTTCTAGTATAGGTTGGATATTGACTGGGAGGAGAATAAGAATGCTTAATTACTCTCTCTTTTTTTTTTTTTTTTTTTTGGGGGGGACAAACAATGGAACATTCCTTTGATCATCACGTGTCTACTCTAAAGTTTCTACTGAGAGATCTTCATTGGTGGAAAAGCAATTTATGGGATCCAAAAAGGTCTGTTCTTCCCAGATCATTCTCATTTGTGATAATCTCCAGGTAAGTATTTATAACTGGCATATGGGGTGTCTGTTTGTGTACCAAATTGAACAAAGAGTGCTCAGCGTAATTATGAATTTCTGTTATGAACAGTATAATTATGTTATAAGTAGCCATGAATCTACGTGGACATGATCCTGACTGGGTTTAAATACAGTTACTATATGCTGTGAAACTATGACAGTAAAGAAAAAGGTGAGAAAAATAAGAGGATGTTAGAAGTTTGCAGCAGTTTCAGGCTGCCAATTTTGTGATTTGGCAGCAAATCATTTTAATCATAACTGCTTGCTTAAAAGTAAGAATGTAATTTCCTTTAAAATGTAGGGGAGGATGAAGGTGACTACAGATATTTCCTCACAACTGTGTGAGATTAAAAAAAATCCTATTTGTGAATTTTGGTACTCAAGTATTTTAAAATTTGTTGTGAAGCTAATACTTTGGTATTTAAAGATAACAGTGAACATTGCTGTCGTTACAGTCTTAAAAAAGGAGGTTTAGAAATGTATTGAGTTATTTCTTGCAAACTGGTTCTAGACTGTATCAGCACAGTTACCATTTTTACTTAAGCAGTTTCAAAGTAAAAACTACCATTGCAATGGCTGCAGAAATATGTGTTCACAAATACATTAATCCAGCATAGCTATGTGCACCACAGTGAGCAAAGATTCCTTGTTGTCTTGAAAATCAGTAGGCCTAGATAGCTCTTTTGGAAGAAACTAGGAATATGAGTGCTAAAGAGCTGAAAAACACACATAGTTAATTGATACCCCTTCACAGATTTTTGCAAAGACTTCAGGTACTCCTCCACCCTCCCCACCTCCCACTCCTCAAAAATAAAGCTTTTGTCCTCATGAAAATTTTCCTGTGAATTAAATGTGGTATTCTACACAGCTGAAACAATGAATTTGGGTAAGCACCAAATTCCACAATCAAATTGTATCACAAACATATTCTCATATAGGAGAAATGGGCATATTTATATCTGCTTAATTCCTGTATGTGCACGTTTGTGTAGTAGGGAAGGAGTAAGAAGATTTCCCAATCATATTAAATATTCGACTGTCTACTTAGAAATATTTGTTTTTGTTGCCTGTTAAATTCTTCTTCCTTGATGTAACGTATCAGTATTGACACCCAGTGGCTAGAGACTTACCTCATGTTAATTCACTAATATGGATTCAACCCACTTTCTGCATCTTAACATATTAAGACTCTGAATTTAAGTTAGTATCTGTATATTCATGCTCACACACATACAGGCATGCAGATCTAGGCAGAGAGAAGGAGATTATCCACTTCAGATAAGAGTATTAATGATTGGAGATATTTTCAGTAACACAAAATGGCATTTGGATGTCCATCTTCTTTTAACATTCAATAGGAATTAGCCCTTGGGCTGACATTAATGCTAGTCAAAATCTCTTATATACTGTCCTTGTCTGGTTGCAATAAGTAAAGAAACATTGTTCCTGCCAGTCAAACAAGACTATTTCTTCCTAGAACTAAAAACTCCATAAGAACTACAAGTTTCATGTTAAAAGAAAAAAAAAACACAAACAAACAAACAAACAAAAACCAACTACACACAAATGCACCAAAAAAAAGAAAAAAAAGAAAAAAAAGTATATTTATCCCGTTATTTTACACAATTCTCATGTTAGCATATATAGGGTTGGTGTTTAATATGATCAATGATCTCCTAATATTTTTATTCTCTAAACCAATATTATTGAATAAAAACTGTAGATAAGTATGTTTGTAAGAACTGGGGCAATGCTTTAGAATACAGGAAGAATTTAAAGACCAAGGGCACATAAATAATAGCACTTTGCATAGATGTGATACAAGTCATCAGGTGGTGGAAGAGAAGAAGGTCTCATCTTCCTTTTGTGAGAACACTGGAACATGATAAAGAGTTGTGACCACTGCAATGGCAAGAAGAGAGGTTCTGGCCATTTTTGGGAAAAAACATTTTTTTTGTTACCCTAAGTTTTGAGCAGTATTGTATAGTTTTCTTGTTCTACTTCAAGGGCATAATATATACCTAGAAGATGACTAGTGTATACTATAGACAATATGCATAGACTATTGCATAGCAAGCCTCTAAGAACAATATTTGGTTCACAAAAGCCTGAAGCATGACTTTAAACACTTGACAGATTTTGCTTACGTTTGCGTTTAATGTGTTTGTTCAATACATGAATCCCACCTAAGAACAGTATGGTGTCTTACAAAGAGAATGTGCCATTAATCACTGTACTTTAAGCTGCATGAATTTTGGAAAACAGGAAACATATTCTGAATATTTTTTCCTGCTATGCAATATGTTGTACATATGTATGATATGCTGTACAATCATTCCAATTAATTCTTCAGTCACTATTTTGGATTCTTCTCTAAACGAAGCTATTTTAGAATAGACCAATAATAAATCTTTTAGTCTTGCTGATAGCTTTGCTATGAACAGGCTAGGCATTGGCAAGAAAATGCATGTAATTAAAATAGTAACTGATGTGGATACCTCAGGTGACATATTCATGTCACCTGCTTAACATGAATACATTAACCCATGAATTTTTCAGTGTTGTAGAGGAAACATTACACTCAACAATTAATCATTTGTCTTGAAAATCTGATAAACCCTTAGGAAGAAGACATTGCAGTAAGCAGAATAATCTGCATAAATAAAATCCTTAGAGTGAGCATTGGTTATTACCTTTTAAGCCGAATGAAGTAAAACTACTCACTAACATGTTCCTGCAGTAAGAGAGAAATGAGCTTGCCTGTATCAAGAACCTACCGTTATAAAAAAGTTAAATAAAAAAATGAACATATGTTAGGGAAATATGAATGAATGTATAGAGACACAGTGGTTTCAAGACCTGGTTCCATATTCCAAGATCACAATATTGTTTTTTTTTGTTTGTTTGTTTGTTTTAAATATATATATATATATATTTATATTTTATATAAATATATATATTATATATATATATATATATATATATATATATATATATATATATATATATATATATATATATATTTATAAAATATATATATATATATATTTTTTTTTTTTTTTTCAGTATTAATCAGTAGAGAAATAAAAGTAAACATTCAAACACAAATAAAATCTCGTGACCAAAACAGGAAGTGAAAATGCACATGACAAACAAAGAATAAGGTTGTTTGTGTCCTTCCCATTCACTGGTTGAACTATATGAAATGGTAATGGTCAACTAATACCCATGCACTGCTTATGTTTTTTAATTCTTACGTGATCATAAGTTATTATATATTACTGACATTAAAAATATATTACAAAGGTGTCTTAATTGTGTTTTGTTGTTTTTTTCTTTTTTAAATACTCTTGAGAACTATGACTCAATATCAGCTGGACAGAAGGACAGAATTTAATTTCATTTATTTTCCCTAATTGTAAAATTAAGCATTACTTTTAAATGGTTTGACTTTGAAGATGGCCCCTGAATTTCAGCCTGCCTGCTCTCTGAGTTAAAATAACTGGATTTCAGCCAAATGAAACCAGGCAATTTTCCAGAGTTTCCTATGTCTCTAGAGTTTTATAGTGGTTGAATTTTGCTCTTGGAGGGAAATGCAGACAGATTTGAGTGAAGTGTAGTGAAATTTGTGAGGATATTCCTATATCTGTCTTTTAATGTCAGCTTCAATGTCTTTATTTTAGCCTTTACACAGAACTTTAGTTTTGCCCTTGAGCCATCATGGACAGGGAACCAAGAAGTCATCTTTCATTATTTTTCTCCAGTGCTTCGAAACCAGTGTGTTCAAAATATACAGAAATATTCACCAATAGTCTTTTTTTTTTTTTCCTCCTCCATGTAATAGGTGAGTGAGAAGAACTAGTAGAGATCAACAGTTTTATCACTTTCATCACTTGTGTTCAGAACTTTCCCTGTGTCTTTTCCTCTTTTTATTTTTATTTATTTATTTATTAATGTCTCTGAAGACATTACAATGACTATGTTTTGTGTGTGGTACCCCTCACCCCCACACACTGTTCTAAAAGTATGATGCAAAATTCTTAGATCAAAAATGCATTTTTTCCAACGATACAAATGCAACAGTCACCATTTTTAAGGTAATACCAGGCCGGAAATAAGAGCAAATACATTAAAACAGAGCCAAATATTTCACAACATGCCATTGCTGGTCCCTCTCGTGAAAGTCAGAGATTTAAATCTCCTGTTTCTAGGCAAAAATGCACACAACTGTTTTTTCAATATGAAGCCTATTTTCAAGTGTGACCATGCTACCATTCCTTGGAATTAGAAGGTAGTGTTATTTTCATGATTATTATATTTTTTGGCTTTTCATTCTATCTGCTCCATAATATAATTAGGACCATATCTAATAGCAGCAAGATGAGTCTGCAAACCCTGTTGTGCCAAATATGCAGAACTGAGCACTGCGTGGGATATGTAATTGCTGAGCACTCTAAAGAGCATTCACTGCTTGACTCCAAACTGGGAGGGGCTGCAAGCAAATTGGAAGACTAGAGTTGAATTCATAATGATCTGGACAAGTAGGAAAACAAATCTGAAAAATACTGAAGGTAATTCAATGAAAACAAGCGCAAAACATCATGCTTTTTAAGATTGGAATAATTGACTGCACAAGTAGAAGATGGGGCATGCCTGGCTTGGCAATAGTTTTGTAGAATCATAGAATGGCTTGGGTTGGCAGGGACCTTAAAGACCACCTGGTTCCAACCCCCCTGCCATGGGCAAGGATGCCACCCACTAGACCCAGTTGCCCAAAGCCCCATCCAGTCTGACCTCAAACACTTCCAGGGATGGGGCATCCACAGCTTCTCAGGGCAACTTGTTCCAGTGCTTCCCTCTGTGTGAAGAATTTCCTCCTAGTGTCTAATCTAAATATCCCCTCTTTTAGTTTAAAACTGTTTCCCCTTGTGCTATCATAATCTGCCCATGTAAAAAGTCACTCTCCATCTTTTTCATAAGCTCCCCTTAAGTACTGAAAGGCCATAAAAGTGGCCACAGAAGTATTGAAACTCCCTGGAGCTTTCTCTTCTCCAGGCTGAACAACCCTGTCAATCCATAGGAGAGGTGCTCCAGACCTTTGATCATCTGTCATTCTGTTGTAAAAAGGAAGAAAAAAGCAAACTATAATGGGTATCGTCTAGTAGTTAATATAGTTATATACTCTTTCGTACAATCTTTACAGAAGTTTCAGTGTTATCTTCAGGTGTGGGTACTAGACTGCGATAAAGAAAATAAATTTTTAAAGTTGGAGCAAGGAAAGAAGAAATTAGAGGAAAAGGGTAGATTAAAAAACAAGATCTTGGAGAAAAGATTAAAAACCCTAGTTTGTTTTGTTAAAAAAAAAATACAGCTGCTGTACTGCAGCCAATAGAACTATTTCCTGTCAGCTGCCTCTTGAAAATCATGAGATTGCACTTACACCTGCCCAGCTTGTAATACAAAATATCTTATCTGAAGTCTTCTTTGTGGGGACCCAATGTATGTGGCTTAAAATGGCTTGATGTACTTTCCTTCACATCTACAGAGGGCAAAGAACAGGGGAGTTATACCAGGTGAGCAGATGGGTGGGATAAACACATTACCTGAGATAAATTTAGTATTTTTTTTGTTCAGTGGATGCACCTTGTGAAGAGACAGTAAGTTTTCAGACAAAGGTTTCTGCAGAGAATATGTTAATTTCCATATTCATTGTTATGTGTGGGAAAACAGGAAAGGGCTTCAACTACAGCATGAAAAAATGGTTAGACATTCTGAAAAGAATCCAACTGAAAAGTTCCAACCATAAGGATTGTTAAGTATTGAAGCAGATGTTTCTGGGAAGGCTGTATCATCTCCATCATATACATAGGATACTTAAGAGTACACTAGGGAAGAAGGGAATCTGTAAGGAATTGTTTAGGTGTAGCTGGTACATGAGTTTCTTTTTCTTATTTTTTCTTTTTCTTTTTCTTTTTCTTTTTCTTTTTCTTTTTCTTTTTCTTTTTCTTTTTCTTTTTCTTTTTTTTCTTTTTCTTTTTCTTTTTCTTTTTCTTTTTCTTTTTCTTTTTCTTTTTCTTTTTCTCTTTCTCTTTCTCTCTCTCTCTCTCTCTCTCTTCTTCTTCTTTTTTTTTTCTTTTTTTTTTTTTTCTGAGCCGTCTCTGTTACTAGGATTTCATTTAAAAGGAGCTATAGGATTGGATCCGCCAAAGGAAGTCTGCACTTGGAAAGAGCAACATGTTTCTTGTCTGCATATTCTCATGCACACATTAATTGTTTTAGATCAGTGAAAATGAAAAATGACACAGTAACATTTCTAAAACTTCATGGATATGTTCCAAGCCAGAAAATGGCTATGGGTGTCTGATCGCATGTGAATTCTTTTAAATTAAATGTACTCACAATAAAGCAGGACAGTTGCATACATTGTGATGCAAGCGGTCCCTATTTGTATAGCTCAAAGGTGGCTTTATTAAAAGCCTATAGGACTTTCTGAATTAACAATTTTATTCCTTTTTGCTTTTAAAAGCAACTTTACTCTTAATTACATGTAGAGTAATGCAAAACAAATGCCATAAAAAATTAGCCATTGATTACTATTTTCATATTGATATACTTTTCTACTATACCCTCAAAGGAAAAAAAAATCATGTTTAATTTCTTATGTATTTTACCAGACTAACTTTAAAAAAGACATTTAGTCAATCAATCACTGGAGTATTCTGGCACACAGACATCTAAGTAACATAATATCAGATAATAAGAAACTGACATTTATCATACTGACTGATTTTTCGAAACATTCAACTATGCCAAAACTAAGTACTATCAATCTTTACCTGATATATAGATCTTCCTAGGTACATATCCTAACACAGTAATTTCAGATGGAATCTACTACTTTCTTTTTCCTACCACTCAAGTGCTTTTATTGCCATGACTACCAACAATTTCTAACTTCCTTCAGGGTTGAATGGGAAAAGACAATATTTTGAAACTGGGCAATGTACTTCCAAACAAACACGAAGGGGAGATTTTTCCATCTTTTTAACAGTGTATACATTCAGTACATAACTTTTAGCAATACTAGTTAATAAAAGAATGACTATCCACTGATTAAAGATATATGAGAATGAGTAATTATTAATGTAAATCTGTAGGTTTATTATGAGAGAGATTTACTCTACCACTGAAACATCTGTGTAGGGAGACTGAAGTAGAAATTAATGGCTCAGTCCTGCTTAAGCTGCTGGTACATGCAACTCAAAAAAGTGGAACATTTGGGCTGGTCTTAAGTCAAGTTGGGCTATAGGCAACTGATTTAGTTCATCAAAACTGTTAGCCCAGTAGCCATTAAGATCTTACAGTTACTCAAGTTCCTATACATGCATCTCTGGGCACGCAGTGAAAGTGGTACTTTGCTGCAACTGGGTGAAAAAAGCACCACTTACCTGTTTCTAAACCCAGGTATGTCTAGGTTTCCTTTTCTTGGGGTTAGCAGGGCTTGCAGGGTCCACAGGAGAAATGCAGAGAGCTTTCGCCTGCAAAAGGCTTGTATATGCCAGACCACCTACAGCAACTTTCCGCTGAGTTCCCTCTACAGCTTCACTACAACCTTTACTGGGAGCTGGGGTAAGGAAGGTCTCTGGAAACAAACACAATGTCCAAGACAATGGACAAACGGGGATATCTACTATGTTGGAAATATACTTAATTCAATTACCTACTTGAGTCTCAGCGGATATAAGAAAGAATTAGACTGTTCAATCTGTGTCAGGAAAAGTGGAAAGAAGCTGAAAAGGAAAAGAAAAAAGAGAAGAGTGGAATAAGAATGTTTAAGGATTTTTTTTTGTTTGTTTTTGAGAAGATTCAAGTTTATTGTCTCCTGGACAAGTATATTAAATCCCTTGATGTTAACTCGAGTGGCTTGTGAAGGGTCAAAATGTGATTTAGAGGTGAACTTTTCCCTTTATTCAGGGTAAAGGGTGAAATTTCTGTGAGCTTGGTTTGATCAAGTCACAGATTAATATTATCAAAGATGTATCTCTGCTTCCTCTGCTTTAATTAAACTTTTGCCTTTCATGTTACAGGTGTATCAACTGTCATTAGAAGGTCATGGAAGAAGTTGGTGACAAGAAGCAATACCTACAGTTATCTGCTCTTGGGACAGAGATTTTCAGGCTAACAGGGAGTCAGCTGTGGACAAATGATTTCTCCAGAGAAATTACAGTGAGGTGCTAGATAGTTTTTGATTGGTTTTGTAGAGCAGGGTTTTGTAGAAGTGGGATAGAGTAATTCTCACTGTTTGATTAGTTTCACCTCTTTGTATTTGAAAATATTGCCTTCTGCCTGAGCATCATCCCATTCTGCTAGCAACTTATGTAGACTAAGTAAGAAAAATAGGGTTTCTGATGCCTTTTCTTTTATTGTGAAAGAATCCTGTTTATGTAGGTTTGGATCTTGTTTTGCAGTCAGCATGCTATAGGGCATACTGAGATTTAACTGCACCCCATAAATAGGACAATAAAATGCATACAAACTAGACAATTTAGGGAAAGATATAGCAAACTTATTTATGCATCCTGGCACGTCATTTCATGTGCTTCATCTCTTTGGAGCCTTCCTAGATTTACTTTTCTTTTAATGTATTACTCATTCTGGAAGTGCTATTTTTTGTGCCTTGCTTGCAGTTAATTTTAAAGGCCTATTTTTAACTTGTATGGATTGGAAAGAGAAACGAATGGGGGAACAAGGATATAAGCTCCTTTTACTCCAAGGTGAGATCTTTGAAATCCCACTAGCCATTTCTAATAAACAGCAAAAAGAAGTAATGGCAGATTTTGTCAGGATCAGCATGCAAAACACTCTTATATTTGCTTGCTGCAGATAAAAAACAGGCTAGTGAATTCAAACCAATGAAGTAATGGAAGGACAGTTGCTAAATGAAGAAATACATGAGAAGTATAACAGACTGCCAAAATGAAGATAAATGTATTTGAAGGCTGAAAGAATAGAGACTAATTTCTAATTTTAAATTAGAAATGCAAATATTCATTTATGTCTAAACTATAGATTACCATTTCCAGTTACTTAGATAAATAACACAATTCATACAGCTATTTAACAGCATCCTAGGGTGAATTGGTGATGAGTGAAGAGTGAGAGGTTCAGCTCAGCTTGCCTACCGTTTTAGAGTTTCTTCAATAAGCTTTACACAACCAGTCTGAAACTGAGAATCAGACTCTTACAGGAAAATGAAGACATCAAAAATCATTAGGCTCAACATGTAGTCTACCAGTCACTAATTGTCAGAAAAGATAGCTCTATATTCATAATGACATTAATTATTCTATAACATGAACAGAAATCTTATTCAAATGAAGATGTAGAAAAATACATTCTATGGCAAGAGATGGATTGAGTAGGAAGCCACAGCCCTGGAAGTGGAGGAATACAGTACTTGAAGTGAAAGAGCAATGGCTTGAAAGAAATGTTGAGGGCTGATTCAGAGGCATATTTTTGCCAAATAAGATAATTTCCAATCCTGTACTTTGGATATTGTCAACTCTATTATTGATTTGTAAGGAAAGAAGATAAAACTGAATAAAAAGTTTTGTTTGATAAAATCTCTCTGAGGAGTATTAAAGTACAATCAAAGTGGTTTTGCTCTAGACCTACCTCTGATTTTAGTTGTTATATACAGCAAATAGACAGAAGGAATAAAACAGCAGTTTTTCAGGAGAAATGTCTGTTTTAATAGACTTTGTATACTTAGCTGTATTTTTACTGTTTTGAACTTAGAAAGGACAGACTTTTGAGGATATTTCTAAAGTTTTAATTTCAATGAATTATTATTATTTTGATGATTTTTTTTTTTTTTTTTTTTTTTTTGGTAAGAACCAGTTACATTAACTGGATCATAAACTCATTTCTTGGAAGGGGTGATTTTTCAGACTATGCTTTTGGTAGCAAAAAATTGAACAGTTAAAAACATCCACAGTAACCAGGTAATATATAATACTAAACCAAATGAACAAAATCTAAAAGCTGGTTTATACACTGAAATAATTAGAATAGTTCAGTAAGAGGTAAAGCAGAATAAAATTCCTAACAGTAGCAGTAGTTGCAAATTGCCTATCTAAACTTTAATAGAATAAATCATGGTAACTGAATATTTTCTCAATTAACTTTACGCCCTTTTCCCAAATTGTAAGAGAAGGGGGAAAATGCTTACTGAAAGCCTAGCAAAGTACCATGTGAAATTAAGCAAAAGGTGAGAAAAGAAACTGAGAAATAGTGAATCTGTCTTATAATATGTTCCACAAACCATGATCCTGGGACAGTAAGAGTCTGGGTTTCAGGCCTAATTTTCAGTTTCTGTGGAGGACATGAGAACTCAACATATGGCTTTTCTTTCTCAAAGCCCCATGAAACTTTTAAAATTAGAAGGGAAAATTAGTCATTTTGAAGGACAACGATAAATTAGAGACTGTTCGTCTTTTTTCTAGCTGTAGCTGACAAGCAGTGGTGAGAGTTACAAAAGATCTCTTTGTACAGTCAGTCTTGCTTCCTGGATGCACAAATTCTTTAGACTCCTTAACACTAGGAATACAAGTATGGACTTTTTTGTAGGAACTGGTAGATACAAGTAGATATAAAGGGCAGGGGGATGGTAGATACAGACCAAAATTTTTTAGGGAATTGGAGTCAGCTACACAAAGTTAAAATTCTGCAAAATGTTGGTGATATTTTGGTGAATTTTGGTTACTGTTGTCCAAAATGCCTTTCAGTCTCTCTCTTCTGTCCTTTGACTATTGTACTTGTATTAAACTGTAATATCTCCATCCTTAATAAAAGGTTATTTGTAGAAGTAATATGTGGTTGAATTTTTTTAATGACTTGGGTGCCACCTGGATTAATTACAACATGAAGGAATATTCTGGATCAGAAGGTCTTATACAGAAATCAGAAATCTAATCTGATAGTAACTTGTTTGTTCCTTGGGTTCATAATTTTATGTTTTCTGATTTTAATAGTAACATGCACTAGTACTAGAAATCACTATCACTTATCCCAATGGCAATGGATCGATGGAAAATGTGACCACAATATCATTCAGTATGAAAGCCAAACTGTGAGTATTCGATTGTTATGCAAGAAAAGAGAAGAAATAAAATGAGGGAGTAAAAAACTAAAACTTGAAAAGGGAAGAAATGAAATGCTAAAACTTGCAGAAGTAGGCTGGTGTAACGTGTCAGGGAAAGAAGATGCCTTTCTCATCTTTTTTTAGCCTGCTGAGGCTTGTTCATGATCTGGCCTACTAGAATTGAGTGTTATTTGTGCAAGCTAAGTAATAAATCTGTCAGTAGAATTTTTCTTTAATAAAGGTAATTTACCATGTGTTTGAAACATAAACACAGAAGAAAGTATAAGACATAAAAGGATAGAAATCTGAATTAGAGCTTGATCTGAAGTGTATTAGATATACCTGCTGAATTCAGAAAATTAGGGACTAGACCCATATGCTAACCTGAATAGACTCTGAATTCACTTGAACAGAGTTCTGTTGTGAAAGAAGTGACCCCATCAACATGATACATGTATATGCCAGGCTGCAGAGCTTATACATTAGGATGAAATTCAGTGATGTTTTTTCAGAGATGCAGCTCATTACTCACACCCATGGAGTGGCCCTTGGGATAGTTCTGAACACCCCTAGGAGCTTTATAAATTAGTGCACTCTGTCTCTGCCTACAGGCTAGCACCACTGCCCAGATCTCTGTAGAGCTACCTGCTACGGTCTTGTTTTTGAAAAACTGTCCCATTCTGTCTCATCTCAGGCATATTCCTTTACACAGGGCTTGTGAGGGAGTTCTTAGAGAACCACTATCATCTGTCTATCTCATCAGTACTTTATGCCAAACCAATAATTTTAGTTAGTTGAAAATTATGAACAAAAGCCTCATCCCAGGAGAACAGTTTTGATGCCTTCACATATAAGGAGAAAAACTGAATGATACTGGTGTATTCGTACAGCAAAGAATAATTGTTTCTGAATAACTTATCAAATAAGATATAAATACTTAAAATACAGTTGTGTAGCAGATAGTAGAATGGTTCATGTTGCAAGACTAGAAACCTTGACACTTCGAGTTTAAGCTCTTGAAGAACTTGTATGTGAATGATCTGGTGAGATCATACAAACTGCAAACAGATCTAGGTCTCATATAGCCACAGTTGAATAGTAACATTAACACTGCTGTGGAGTGCTGGTCTCAAAATTCTCTGCACCTCTTGGAAGAGAAAGCAATCATTGTAAGAGACTTTGAGCTGTAGACTTGACTGGGGTCTTGTTAAACATTTATTTCCCAGGCTATCATGATAGATACTATCAATACCTTTTGGAAAGATTTTCTGTTTGTTGTGTGATATGAGCATCATGGACTTGTCAAATCAGGCTGCAAATAACATGATGGTAACAAATATCCAGTGCCTCCACAACTGATTTAATTTCCCCATTTCCTTTCTATTTACTTTTGAGAAAAAATAATAACAATAATACATACGTACATATATATATAGAGAGAGAGAGAGAGAGAGAGAGAGAGTGAGAGAGAGAACAGACAAGTTATTCCTTCACAGGAATTTCAGTTCACAAATTCTGTAATTCCTGCTAACAGCTGTGAGATAGTAGGAGAGAAGAATCAATATTTAAAAGAATATATCATTCAGAACTGCTAAATACTTCCTGTCTGTATATTTTTCCTACCTGACAAAAATTTGCTTTCTACAGTTTAAAAACATTGTTCTGAAACTTTATTAGAAAACCTATGGACTCTAGGAGATTGAGAAATGTATGGGAAAAGCAACTATTACAGGCTTCTCTTTGGGGCTCAGACATTCAAATTGATCTTATCAGCAACTATGAAATACTACTTGAGAGTATCTTGAGGTAGCATAGTATTGTGTCTTCATAGTGTTGGAAGAAAATACTCAGATCACAGATTATCTCAATTAGTCCTGAGACATAAACACTAAGTATGATCATTGAGAGAGAAGTACTGAACATCTGGTATCTTGTCATAATGGTATCATTAGCTATGAAAATTACATGAGGATATTATGAAGTATATAGCACCAAAAATATTGAATGTTTAAAAGACAAACTTTGAAGGAATGGATGGAAGAGACTGATTAGAACAACCTGCTGTTTACTGTGGAATGTTAGAGATGCTTATGAAATAGGGAGAAAAGAAATCACATTTATTTCAATAAAAATAAGGATAAAAATTTTATCTGATGTGGCTAGAAAGAAATATAGGAATAGTTAAAAATGATAAAATTAAGTATGTAAAAGGTGCAGAGTATCTCGTACATAGCAAGGTAGGACAGAACATTAAAAAACTGCAAAGATGGAAAAATAGTAATGTATTACTACTCTATTTTATCATCACAAAGTAGCTTTATCATAAATGTTTTTCTCCTAAAAATAATCTAGCAAGATAATAAAAATATTATAATACTTTTTTGTTTTTTCAAAGAGTGAAGAAACAAGAGAAAAAACAATAAAGATTAGTTCACACTCAATGAACAGATAGTTGTCAAAAATAACTTCCAAATTGGCATGAACATCTATTTATCTCTTTATATCTAGAGTGAAATATTTGGAAATGGTAATACAGAAATTATGGAGGTCCTGCAGTGCTATTGCTGGTAACTGAAATCTGGTAATTTTTATAACCCAACCCTAAGAAATTGCAAAATGTTATATGTAAGGGCACCCTTTGTAATATTCCTTGAGGGGACTCGAAACAAAAATGAGAAATCCATTAGTTTCAATGCAACTGTGGGTTTTGTTAACTGATCTGGAGGTCATGGGATAAATAAAACGTTACATGTGAAGACAGAGAATTCTTTGGAGCTGAGCTGTAGATAGGAGAACTCAGGTTACATTTTAAAACCTATTTAAATCACTTAAAGACATTGGCACCAAAACAACACAATAATTAAGCAGCAGCCAATGGGAAAACATGAGACAACAATGTTGATTCTCAGTCCCAGAAGTGATTTGGGCCCTTTGGACTGTATTTTCCATATGTATTTTCCATAAAACAGGTGAAGTAATTTTTTTTTTTTTTTTTTGGAAGAGTCTACTGACTTTCAGCAGAAGTTAGACACTTGAAATACATTTCAATACCATAGGTGAACCATTTAGAAGCAAAAATGGAATTTTAGCAATGTTTTCTTTAGGAAGATGGCACTTAATTGCTTCTTTTTCCTTGGAAAGATATCATTCTCTTTGTGAAAGAAACTTATGCTTAAGGATGCTTCAGTGTATGTTTCCTTATAATCAATATATATATTCAGTATATAGTTCCTGATAATCTGTATCTCAAAGGCAGATAGGGTATCAGAAAAGTTGTTTCATGGGAAAAATAATGCATAAAATGAGGGAAGGTGCAACATCATAATGAAGCAATTATTTTGTAAATACAATGTGTGTAAATGGGGAAAAGTGATATTGCAATGGTGGAGATGCTGAGCTCATTTTATCTATTTACTGCAAAGAACAAAATAAAAGTACAGTGAGCAAAATATTCATGTTTTCAAACTGGGTAACAGAACAAATAATGAGAAAAATCCTATCATATCTAGAGGGATTAAGATAATTTATCTTCTCTCTTTCCTTTATGCCAGTAAATTATTCTGCTGTGTGTCCCGAGTACTAAAGGTGAAGTTTGGCGAGATTTCAAAAATTGATTTCTCTGTACTTCATCATGCTTTCAGATCTCTTTAATGACAACTTCTTAGATCAAAGTCAATTGGACTCTTCTGACTGTCTAAAATAAGATGGTAGCTGAAGTGTTTTACAGAGACATAACCAATGCTTTCAGTGAGTATGTCACTAGTTTGTCCTACTTTTTTACAAATTAAGATTTCTGCTTATAAGAATGACCACATTATTATCATTTCTGAAGTATGTTCTATATATACAAGAAATCAGCCAGTGTATGAAAACCTGTTATCATCAGAAAAAAATAAAATCATTTTTGCTAATTTCCTTTTTTAACACTAGGTACCTACCCTATGTATCAGTATAATTTTCTGATTTTTCAAGAAAGAGGATGAAAATTTTTTAATCTCTGAAGGTGGTGAAGGTGGTATTACATTACAAGGTTGGAAAAAAAAAAAAAAAAGTCCTTCAAAAATTGCCCTCCGAAAAACAGCTGCATCACAACTAAAAAAAAAAAATAATCTTCCGTAAGGATGCTCACACTCTCAAATATTATTTCACATTACATTGGCTGTGCTAGAAACCTTTTCTTTACCAAAGGCATTTCCATGTTTTCACTTTCTCATACATATCAGATAAAGATTTAATTACATTGTGATTTATGCTTTTTAGGAGAGTCTTGATTTAGAGGGGAAAAATAAAACCTCAGGCTATCATCGTTGCCAAAACCAGCGACAGTTCATATTCAGAGAAGTGCTGTCATCTGTACAGTCACTGAGTGCTTCTAGTCAGACTTACTTGCCAAAATGTACCTAACTGGCCTGAGATGTTGGGATCCAGGAATCTATTTCAATATTTGCAAACCTATTCAAAATTCTGACTGATTGGTTACAAGTAGGTGAAATTCTGTGTTTCACACCTGCATGTTGTTAGAGCTTTCTCCACTGACACAGCAAGGGAAGTTAGGCAGGCTCATAGGCTAACATACTTCAAATGCAATGCAGTTCAAAACAGATCTGTGTGAGATGTAGGAGTTTTAAAGTATCGTTGGCAGTCTGGGCTTCGAATCCTTATTATTTGGCAATTTCTGTTCTATTATGTCGCTAGAGCCAGCCATGTCTGGCTTATTACATGAAAGCTGGCAGCTTTTAATGAGCGCTCCAATCAGAATGGCAGCTGCTACTCAGCAGTTGGGGCTCCAGTATTGTCCAGCTGGGTATATTACACATTTTTACGCTTTTCTATGTAGCATGTTTGCTGGAATGAATTTCCCTTGCTGCATTGCCCTGCCAGAACCCATTCTTATGACAAAATTTCTAGTACCTGGCATTACAGTTTCTCAGGAAATGTAAGCCTTAAAGCAAAATCTGAATATTTGATCATGGGAATACAAGACAGATAATCTACATAAGAGGGAATAAAGTGGTTGAAAGGAAAGGCTAATTCCATTCATGTGTGATCTTTATATAACTTCCCAAAACCAGCAACATGGTGAGAAGAAAATTGCTGAGTTGCTTGCTGAGAGGTAATTGCAATTCTAGATTTTTCATCACTTTTGGAAAAAGCCAAAATTATTTGCTAATAACTAGTACAGAAATAGTGTCTGAAAGGCATCAACATCAACAGACAATGCTGTCTCTGCTGGTACATAGTGAAAGTAAAATGTGGCATTCCAGGTACCTGTGCATTCTAGGGTTCACAGTCAAACTTCAGTTATTTAATTATCTTAAAACTATGAAATCTTCAGCTGGGTTCCCTTCTTTTTATACTACATTTCTTGTAGGTATACTGGAGATCATATGAACTGAGTTACAAAAAAGAAAACAGGTGGTTTTACCTGTCTTCTAGTGTAAGACTGAAAGCTTTTTCCTAGGAAATGTAGAGATAATAACTCATCATGTTGTACTAGTGCGCTACTAAACAGCTGATATGTTTCTAAACAGAGGTGGCTACAGTGGTGAGGTAAAATCCATTGCTTTGGTGAAATGATCCCCAAAGTCTGATAATGTTATTGTAGCTTTGCATGATCTTTTGCTTTTCTTTGGGACAAAATGCTATACAGAGTTAAAAGGTTAGTACTATCTATTAACAAGGCACTTGTTTTTTAGCACTGAAATTGTCCCAAAGCAAAGCAGAAGTTAAGAGAGACAGTGAAATGCAGATGAATGAAGACTCTTTCCCCCGTCTCTCTTGTCATGGCTTCCTTTTCTGTTTCTCCTTTTCCTTTGGCGATAACACTTTATTTTCTTGGTCTGGGAATTTGTAAAGGAAAAAGGGAAACACAATGCAGGCTGGAAAAGTAATTAACTACATAAAAATGAACCAAACCCATCATCTCTATCATTGCTTCCGTTTTAGACAATATTTATTTTAGGTAGAGACAGCATGATATGGAGAAAAAAAGAGCAAATATTAGCATAGTAAAATCAGTTCTAGGGGAAGATTAATAAAATCTCTGTATCTATCTCCAGACCTCACCTCTGTGACAGGATTAATTTAAACATTACAGCTTAGCAGTGCTATTTGCTTGATGACAACAATCACAGATGTCTCCAGGGCTAAATATAGTAGTAGAACTAGTTATTTTCATTTATTTACTGAAATCATAATAAAACTATGTTTTTATTAACTTTTTATTTATTTATTTATTTATTTTTCCTACAGGGAAGCTCACATAAGTTTCTCTAACCAGTTCTTGTATACAGGTGCTTTGGAATTCTTTGAAGGAACTTAACATAACAAAGCACATCTACTGTTGACATTGTTTCATTTGGTTTGCTTACAGACATGAGACAGATAGCAGCATAAAAGCTAGCACATCTTTAATAATTAACTTGGCTGCCCAATTAGGAAATCTCTTTCACAAGACTGCTACTAATACTTTGTATTGTACTATTTTAGAGACTAGAAATCACCCATTAGATTATATAGTTATACAAATTCTGTAATCTACCCAAAGTGCAGCTGGGTACCAGAGCCATAATGCATAGCTGCACACACAGAAGCCTTGAATTAATTCAATGTGTAGCATTTCAGCTCAATATATCCTAATGCAGATTTGAATTTTCAGGGAAATAAAACTTGATTTTCAAAGTAATGCCTGGCTGCTTGACATGTCGATACATTTTTTTTAAAAGTATTCATATTTAGAGTTTAGAGTGTATTTTAATTAACATTGCATCTGTATTCACTGCAGCTTTATTTTTCTCCAGGGTTTGCAATTGTTATTAAAAACAACAACCACAACAACAAAAACACAAAAACGACAAGGTATTCTGACAAACCCATCTGCAAGAAGTCCTAAGGTGCAGGAGAAAGAACAGTTAGAAAAGCTCAGGTGCACAGTTTGCATTGTTTCTTGGCTTAGATGCATGAAGGACTTTACACATTTATGTAAAAAACACAGCATCATTATTGAACAGCTGTGAGACTATCACTAGAGACACAAATTTCAGCAAGGAATATCCTCCAAGATTACAAACATCCTTAGATTTTGTTCTTAGAAGAGAACAGTCATTCTGGGCACTTTTCTAACTGTGCATCTGAAATAAGGAGCCTAGTATTCCAAATAAAGAGTAGAAATGTACCTTTCCTCCTCTTTTTGAAAACAAAAACAAAAACAGAAACATAATTATTTTGTTTATGAATAATAAAGAAAAAAAATGTTTTTGAATATAAGAGAAATTTCCAAATCATATGGCAAATTCAAGGTTAGAATGGGATGATTAGAATGATGATGCCAGACAGATCATTGAGCTTTACTTTAAATTTTGAAAATATAATCTACTACACAGTAAATAAATTTAAGACCAAATGTACTAAGTAGATCTGGATAATTCATTGTTGAGAATATTCTGAGGTGGTGATATTTTGTAATTGCTTCTAAGGCATGTAATTAACTGTGCCAGTTACAAAATGGTACATTAATCAGTCCCCAGATACGAGGTCTGTGCCACCAGCCAGCAGAGCTACCATATGTTGATGAGATGGGCAGCCAAGCAGTAACTGGAAGACATAAATTAAAAATATGTGGATAAGGAGGAGATATGTGTATAAGGAGAAAGGATTTAAAGGCAACATGGAAGAAATAGGCACAGAAATAACATGAGATAATAGTATTGCTTATGGACACGTTTGTGCACATAGGGAATGGATATGGTCATTGAATTCTGAGTCTGGTTAATACAGATCCTGTTTTCTTGTTTTATAGTGAAATTGCCACAATTCAAGTATTTTTTCTGAGATTCCAGTCAACAAACATGGGAAAATCCCAATGCAAGGAAAGGATTATTGCTACATATGTGGTGCCTTTGATATTAACCAGTTAGACAAGCGGAACCATAAATCTCCAGATTTTAGAAATATGAACCATTACAGCCTGAGCCAATTCTTCTCACACCAAAAATGAGTCTTTTGCTGTAGTTGAAACTGCAGTGGACTCATGATTTATTTATTCATTAAAGAGGTAGAGCATTCTTCTAAGCTGGTTGCACATGTGCCTATAAGGGAAGAAAGCTGAATTTCATGCAAGGGTTCTCTCTACCAAGTCTGCATTAAGGTGTGCTCTCAGGTAGACAGAATTAAGTATCAGTTTCTTGGCCGCTGGCAGTACAACATTGACACAACTATTAGAGAAGAATTTAATATCTATTAAAATTTTACTTGCAGAACAGACAGGCTGTCCAACCAGTTGCAAACCCTGTCAGCTTAAAAATTTTAATACAATGTCTTAATATAAAGGGTGCTGTAATGGGAGAAGTAAAAGAAATGTTCTTGTTATAATTTAAAGGATTGAAGTTGAAATTCTAGGGAGGAAAATCCCCAAAGGATAATATCTTTAAAAGAATTGTATTACATCAGATTACCACACAGATTATAAAATTACATTATTATTTTTGAAAAGGAAATTACAGTTGATGCAGGGAGCCTTTTTGAAATACTCAACCTTTGCGCAGAGTTTTGCTGTGATAAAGTAAATATATCCCACTTCTTTTAAGGTGACTTGTAAGGAAAAAAAGGTATGGGTCTCCTTTTTTCCATTAAGTATGTATAATTCAATGGAAATGCTGAAACTGTAAAGAAGGTTGAGGATTGCATATGTTTTCTTACTTGAATCCCCCCCCCCCCCCTTTTTTTTCCGTTTTTGTTTGTTTGTTTTGTTTTATCTTGTATTTTGGGGGCTGTGCATTATTTACACCTTTTTATCAGCACCCTATAATCTATTTGGTTGGATGATTCTTGCTTAATTTCAGCATTGCAGTAGGGGGTCACTGAATCACAGACTTGTAAGGAACCTCTGGGAATCATCAAGTCCAGGCCCCTCCTTGAGGTAGGATGGTAGAACTATTACTAGGTTGGTCAGGTTAGCCGTGCTTTGTGTTGCTGAGAATACCTCCAGGTGAGCAACCTGTCCCTGTGTGGCATTACCTGCCTAGAAAAAAATTTCCAAGTAACTGTTCTCCAGCTTGTTTTTCTGCTATCAATTTCATGTTAAGCTTGAGCTTTTGAAGGGGAAAAATTCTTGCTGCTTAAATTTCAATTCTGTTGATCTGCTACCAAAAAGCCAACAAAATATTGTTTTGGTTTGGTTTACTTTCAGTGAATATCACAATATAATCAAGGAAGAAAACATTATTCGTAATAACTCTGTTATTTTATAAAGACCTCAAACATTATTTATTTATTTATTTAGGGAATAAATAAAGTGAGGTTTGGGGGTTGGGGAGAGGAAAATGAACAGATTTTCATGATCCTTTAAACATTGAAAACAAGCTTTTGTTTCCTTATATGCAAGAGACATTCTTGATCAAATCTTTTATTTTACGTTTTCAAGTAATAGATGAGATAATTAAATAGTTGTTAAGAAAAACAAAACAAACAAACAAAAAACTTCCAAATTGGTATGAATATCTGTTTATCACTTTATATTTAGAGTGAAATAGCTGAAAATAGTAATACAGAAGTCCTATAATCTAGTACCAATTAGCTCTTTGGAATCTTTTTACATCTTCAAAGAGCAATGTATAAACTAATCCTAGCTGCATCCCATGGGTACAGTGTTCTTATGGGAACTAATTACTGGTGGCCTAAGGACACCTGCTTGTAGTATGTGTTCTCTCCCCAAACTTAAGTACTTCAACAAAGGACTGTAGCTACCCGAGTTTTTTCATGACAATGAATGCAAGTGTATTAAGGCATCTGAATGACTTCAGAGACCCTCCCCCCCTTACCTGTCTTCACAACAACCTAATCTCAATGATATTTATGGCTTTGTAGTACTCTGGGTTTAAATTAATTTCATATGTTAGAATCCCTACCATCTCAACATGGAGTTTAAGATAATTTCGTTTTACAAATTCTCAATCATTTTATATCCATAAAGACAAATCAAGAGAACCTTCTACTCAAGACTCAAATCTTTTAACACATTAGAACCAAGATGAGCTTCACCAAATAGTGGCAAATCACTCAGGTGCTTGTTTTGCAGCTGAGTTAAGTCTCTGGCCAGGAGTTTCTGTCACTGGTTTAGTTTTCTTGAAGCTGAGACTCCCATATAATCTGAAATCTCCTGTGAGTTTCCCCCACAGAGAACCTAATGGTCAATCTGTAACTAATGTCAACTCTGAGCATTCAACGAAACATGATAAACAGATGATTTCTACATACAAAGCCTGTAAAGTCCAAATAACTGTTTAAATGATTTAGTGACTGATATTTAAAAAAAATCAGCTCCCTGTCTAATAACAAATGTGACTTTATTATGAATACTGTAGTGTACCTTTGAGCAATGAAATTATTACTCATGCAAACAGCTTGTAAACTTGCAGTTCTTTCAAAAAGAGAATTTTGAGAACAGGTACATTGGAAACTAGTTGCATGTATTTATTTTTCATTGTTATCTGAGGGTTCTTATTTATAATAACAAGCAAATTCTATTTGGTGAAACAGAATGAGAAATACAGGCCTGGATAATACATTGATCTAGTTTGTCAGGCTGAGGGCTGGTTTGAAGGTCAGTCATATGTGTTTTTTCATCTATAAAATTACTATTATTACTATAAAGTCTGTAATCTAATTTGGAAAGAAAAAGGGTTTTCAGATTTCTGGTTATAACTTAGTTTAAGGTTTTAAAATAGGTATGTGTTTTTGTTTGTTTGTTTTAAGTGATAGAAACAATGTTTTATATATTAGTGTCCTTGCACCATTTTTGATCAAAGTCATCAGAGCCAGCTCCATTTTTGCCTTCAGTGTAAATGCTGACAGAATCAGAGCATGCTGTCCTACATGAGCTTGTCCCTGGTTTGGAGAGATTACAAGGGTAGGGGGATAGAAATCTCACTATATCTGGTTGATGCTTTTATTCTCTCCACGGAGAATGGAATAGGCCAAGATAGTCAAGGCATGTAGATTCAATGCCAAAACTGGGATGAGTCATCAATAAAATTAATTGTTCAAGGAATCTAAAATAGCATGTATGTATATAGAAGAAGCAGATTAATTTAGCAGTTAGCAGTGTAGGAGATTAGGTCTGATTTATGTATTTTCATTTTGGGTTCAGAACTGTAAGTATAAATAGTTAACCTGGGAATATATTTCTTCAGAAGGGTGTGTGTGGGGGGGAAGCTCTCCAAAATGGTGTCTAGATTTATTTTATTTTATTTTATTTTATTTTATTTTATTTTATTTTATTTTATTTTATTTTATTTTATTTTATTTTATTTTGAGAGCTTCTGTTGGAGAAGGTCTCCAAAATGGTGTCTGGATGTTTTTCTGGATAAAACCAGGTTTTCCTGGAAAATAGGTACAGGTTTTCAAGGAAATAGATACAGGTATATCATCCACTGGACAATGTTGCTTACTCACAAAAGCTCAGTTTGTGGTTGTTGTGGCTAGAACTAGTTGGGTGCTAGTTGGGTGCTATTTGTAATTTGATCCAGATGGTGGATTGAGGTATTCTGAGTCTGGGTAACATCAACTGTTATTTCCAGTTCTATGTCTGTGGTTGTCTCCCTGTACAGATATGTGACTACTATGCCAATAAGAAATTAATGATTCCTAGGCTACTAGTTCCTTATGCATTTTGTTGCAGAGTTCACTTTGAGCATTGTATTAACTCCTCTGTGGCTAATGCAGAAGAGAGTAAGGTATACAGAAAGGAAGGAGTGCATATAGGCATCCATCTTCAATGAAGATGTTTCTTGTTATGTGGACATTTTTAATCTTAAATGTATTTCAGTGAAAAATGAAAATGACAAATGTTTCTAAAACATGCCCACATCTGGTCTGATCTCAGCAAGTCCTTCGATTCCTCAAGTCCATCTGCTGCTGCATGGTGACAAAGCACTTTTTAGCTATGCACAGACCGCATGAGTTCTTATATACGTGAGCTGAGAAGCAAATCTGAGATACTGATAAAAGTTGGTTCTTTACTGAAGGGAGGAATATTTAGTCAAATTAGCATATTTCCTTAGGTGTGCATTTTTGAATTTATGAAGTTCAGTTCTGTAAAAAGCAAAACTATCTTCTTCCATTCATACCCTTAGGCCTCAGTAGTTACGTTATCTTCCATTATGAAAGGTTGGAAGCCAAGTATTCATAGTAAAAAATGCTGTAATGCCAAAAGAAGCAATGGATATGTTCACTATAATCAGTATTGGGGACAAATTTAATATATGGACTTTATAATGCTGAAGGGGATTAGGTTAGTCTAGGATCCTGACTCCTCAATGACTGACACGAGCTGCTTCAGAGTATAAAAACAGCGGCTGGTACTTCTGTGAGACAGTATCTTCAAGAAAAGTTTTCCTCTTTGATCACAGTGGCTAGACATTTTAAAGTTGCTTCCAGTGGCCTAGTGTTTAGATGTTTTGTTGCATCTTTCCAAGAACAGAATATCTTGAACATCTATGAGATATTCAGATACAATTCAAACGTGGTCTCAAAAAAGAATCTATGTTTTGTAAATATGGTCAACTTCTACAATAATCACTGAATACCAGTGCCAGCATTAATGAGAAAAACAGAAGGTGTCAAAATGATCTAGAAAGCTTTTAGGCCTACTAGTCTCTTTAGCAAATTAACAGTTTTAAAACAGAACCTTTTCTGATGCTCATGCAGTTAACACAGTATGTTATATGATGTTGGTCTTGTCAGAGAAATATAAGGATTTCATTATAATAGAACCACTTTTACTGAAAATATCTGATATTTTCTGACTGCTTAATAACTCAGATTTCTTCTGGTTTTCAATCCTGTAACAAGAATTACAAGTGAAATGACATGTTTCTCATGTGTTATTTATTTTTTTTTTTTCCTCTTTCTTTTGATTACTATGCAGCTGCTTCAGAAATTGTTTGTCTGCAATGGCACATTTGTTTTCCATCTGAGTGTTCCCTTAAATTGCATTTCATCCCTCATTTATATTTCTCATCTACATGATAATGTTGCACACACTGATGCATTTTCTCTTGTTATCATCCACATGACTCTTTCTGATTTCATTTGACACTATATTAAGGTAGACCACAGTCTTGTTAACAGTAATAAGGACCAGAGATGGTTGAGTGCTGCTCTGAATGAAGACAAATGACCAGAGGGAAATGTAATGAATATCTACACTGCAAAGCAAAAGGTCTGTCTTAATGGCCTGAAATCAACTTGTGAGGATAAGATGTTTTCACTAACATATCATTGAGATGGATTTGATTGATTCAGCCAATAGCTTGCTAAAGGTACTTGTTTATTGTAGAGAATATATTAGGCATAACATTTGTCCCTTCAAAACTTTGAAATAAATAAAAAAAAACTACCAGTGCATCCTACGAGAACAGATAGACATAGAAACATAGAACATAGAAAGTGGGCAGTTCAGAGAATTGTTTACAGTGAAACTGGCTGTGAAATCACAATAAGATTTTCTCTAGTCTAATATTTATGTGTTGCATAACTTAAAATGTCATCTGCTAGTTAGCACAATACACTTGCCAGTTGCAACAAGCATTTATACAAACACTATATTACACACAAAGAAAAAAAGAATGATAATGATTTTATCATGGTTAATGGAGCTATAGATTTCAGCATGATTGTTCAGCATTTCTGTACAGAGTTTTTTTTTTTAAGTTACTAAGACAGGTGATGATTTGGAAGGAATACTAGTAGCAAATAAATTTAATGCTTGAGAGATGGTTGGAAAAAATACTTTAAATCCAAGGCAGCATTAAAAAAGGTGGGAATTCTCAAATATTTATTTTATACTTCTGCTAAAATACAAAAACATCACTGACTTTATATTTTCAAATATATTTTCCTTATTATATTATTACTATGTTGTGTGTTTAGCAAGTGATATCACTGTCTACATGGACAATTTCATCCAACATTTTTACACAGAAGACTCGAGAGAGGTGTAGCATTAATGTATCAAGCGTTTTTATTCTGTGCCTCAAGAACTTTCTTAAGAAAGTTGGGCCACATATTTTCCAAGAATTCAATGGCAACACAGGATATCATTGCTGTGACTCATTTTTGACAGCTTGTATGTGTTGGCCAAGGATTGATACAACCAAGAAGCAGACTTAAAAAACAAAACAAAGCAAAACAACAACAAAAAAGTTTGTTTAGTTTTGTGTTGACAGAAAGAAGATATACTGAAAATCTCTTTGTATATCTTTCAGGATGGGCAAATCACTTTAGGCAACAAAGTCTAGTTGGATGACTTCCTATGGTACACACACATTGACTGTACTTGCTATTAGATTAATTGGATTCTTGTATCATGTATAAGTGCAAATACCAGAAATTTTAAGACCCCACTACTGGAACTTCCTGTCAGTTTGAAAGTGAACAGGGAACTGATTCACATTCAGGTGCTGAGAATGTCAGTAATTTAAAACAAATGGTGTTAAAGGTGGAACATCTACTCATGTTCAGCTCAGTCACAACATTACTTTCTAGGATTGCTATGGTAGTGTAGCACGATGAAGTGTATACACACTACTAGAGTTCAGGTTATCTGTGACTAGTGGTTATAAGACCCTATTGGTCCAAAGCAGCTTGTGTGTGCTATGTTATATGCAAAGAGACAACACACTAAAAAGAGAAGTGCAGTAAGGGATTGATAGTACTGAACAAGAAACTCTTGATTGATCTGAAAATAAAGACATTGTATAAAAAGTAGAAGCACGCTTGAGAAGGAGCAGAGAGGAATGGCATAAATATGTGCAACAGACCCAGGAAATATGAAGTCACAAGTTTAATTGCATCTGGAACTTAAGGACAATGAGAATTTCTTAATAACTCCATTAAAAAGGAAAGAGGAAAAAAGAAAATATAAATCTGATGCTGAACAGAGAATGGGAGGAGTAGCAGATAACAGGGAGTAGACTCATGCATTTTTATGTCATTCCATATAAAAGTGAATTATGAAGTTCAGTTTTTCATTTTATTTAACAGGGGAAAAGCAGACCAGAAGCAGAAAAGAACCTTTTGTTGTTGTTGCTGTTGATACTTTAGACAGTGGGGTGGGTTTGGTGTGAAGGCTGTAAAACAGAATTCAACAATAAGTGAAGTCCTACTCCTGGAAGAAGACATTCCCTGTGCAGTACAGATAGTCTCATTGTCTGTGCGTTAGCAAGGCAGAAAAAGATCAGCACTTAAAATGAGTCATAAACTCAATATTGGCTCGGAATGAGAGGCTGTTTCAAGAAAGAGGTTGTCGTATATAAATCCTATAATATAATTATTCTCTGTTGTTACAGCTGAGATTTCAGCTGTCTAATTCTCTAATTCTAGCACCTTTTTTTTTTTTTTTTTTTTTTTTTTTTTTTTCTTCAAAAAGAGGTGTGGATTAACTGAAGAGATAACCAGAAAAAAAATAAAGAGAAACGTAACAAGATCAGGAACATTTCCTATAAGGAAATCACTTAAACATTGGTAGATATTCAAACCTCAGAAGAACCCAAAGTAATAGACACAAATGTTTTTGAGTATGGTGCAAGCAAAGCTTTAAAAATACTTACATAAATTACATAAATTAAACTATTATGCTAGTTTCCATTGCAAAAATAAATAAATAAATAAATAAATACAGGTCTCAATCCTAGTAGAAATCACCTAAATCTGACATGTTGACAGGAAAACAACCACAGATACAGACAGTACTGAGTGAACACTGCTCAGACTGTGAATAACAGATGAGCATGACAAGCTCAGGGACAACAAGGACTTCACAACAATTGTCACTCTGCTGCACAACATGGACAACAAACTTCATGGAGGCAGTTGGAAATGAGCTCATGTTCCCACCCCAGCAAGTTTTTCACTGCTGTAGCACACGCTGTGTCTGCACACAGGCTGGCAGCGTGTCAGCTCCTGCCTTAGGATGAGAAGAAAAATCTCTGATTAAATGTAGAGATGCCAGGAAGCAGGCAATTCTCTGTCCATTCTGTCAGCACAGGTCTGCAATTTAATGACATAAATTCCTACCCTGCAAATTTCTGTTAAAAAGGTATTTAGAGAACCTCTGCTTTCCCACTCAACTATCTTCCCATTAACACTCTTTGCTCATGCCCAAATGTGTCCCTTTTGCAATCAGGCAGGACCGATTAAATGTGTGGAAAGAGGGAGAAAAGAAGGGCCCCTGCATGCCAAAATGGATCTGCTAAGGGAGAGGAAAGTCTCTAAAAACAGCATTTCTATGCCCCAAAATTCAGTCCCACCTGCCTCTTCAGAGAGACTTTGGACTTGGCCTGTCTTTATTTCTGACCCTCTCTGAAGTTAATTTCTTCAGGTTCCCCATTCCCATTCCCCTGTTATCCCCCGATTTTGAGGTATCACATATGCTTTTTTCCATAAAAATGAGAAACATAAGCTTGTATAGATGATTTTTCCTTAAAAAAAATAACAGAACTCACTATTTTATTATTATTTTATTTTATTTTATTTTATTTTATTTTATTTTATTTTATTTTATTTTATTTTATTTTTCTATAAAATCAATCATAATGCTAGTCAGATCAGAAGCTCTGGAAACCTTCACAAGTTTTTCTGGCAGGTCATAACTCAAAATAATTTATATTAGCAACAATTTATGATGATTATTATAGAATCATAGAATGGTTTGGGTTGGAAGGGACCTTAAAGATCATCTAGTTCCAACCCTCTATGTTTAACATTTCTACAGAGTTGTGTTCTAATTTTTACTGACCCTGATCTAGTGGGAAAGTGTCAGCCACTAATGAAGAAATTTTCTTATGAAATATTTGTTGCTTTTAATCAGAAACAATAAATGGTTGTATTTCAGTTCATGGCTAACACCTTCTATACTGCAACTCCTTGATAAATCGATGCAAAAGAAAATCAATAGTAGCAAGATAGGAAGTATAAAGAATGGTGTTCATAAATGTCTTAATAAACAGAAGATTGCCAGTTACATTCAAGTTATTCCTCTAATTGATGTAGATTTGAGAATGGAAAATCTCTATACAACTCCTGTGGTTTGTGTCATAGTGAAAATAAGGGTGAGCTTTGTAAAAAATTTAAATAAATTTTGGTATTTTTGTTGTGTTTATGCATCAGATGCTACTGTGAATTCATTTTAAAAATGGTCCATGTAACATACTACATTCAGAGACCTATTTATAAAGTAACTGCCACGCTATTTCAAATTTTGCTAAATATCCCCCTGTTCCTGCTAATGATTCTGAGCAAGCAGGCTGCTTTACCCAGAGAATAAATATCAGAGACCTTAACTACCTAATGCTGTTCTGCTGTTTATCATTTGGAGTGATTTTTATTCCCTCCCCTCCCCCCCCCCCCCCCCCTCCGGGACCACAGTCTTTGAAAATTTATTCTCCTTAGTCTACCTTTAAATCTCTAAATAAAACAGGTGATGTAGAGAGCTGCTTGCTGATTCTCCTTGGTACATAGCATTCCTTTGTTTGCTGAACACATCTGAAAGGCTGAACTGCTGTTTGGGAATGTACATTTTTAGCAGATTTTCTTCTCCAAAACCTTAGGCCAGTAATGAGCAAGTAGTGGAGTAAATAAGCAGGTACTTGACTAGCCAGTAAGTGCAGCTACTGGTCTTTATGCTAGGGATGATTACACTGTTTCCAGCAAGTGTCGATTTTGAAAGTTATTGAGGGGGATTTGGACTTCCAGGCCACTGCAAAATGATCACTGAACAGTCATTTGCTGGAGACAGTCACTGTTATTATGGCACTAATCCCACATCCCTTGAAAGCACTGAAGGATTGGTATTGATTTTTCAGTAGAATTTGCAAAGGGCCTGTGCACCTGACAGCAACTGGACCGTATCATTAGACTATCCAAGGGACTTTTCATCAAATATATTTCCAAAGGTAATGCTAATAGGAGAACTCTTAACCTCTGAATCAGAAGAAATATGTGCGAGGGGTTAGTATTTTAATGGAAAAAAACTCCAAGAAACAGCTGCTAAAAGGCTGTTTGAAGTTATGGATCATAAATTAATCCTCTGATTTGTTAAGGAAGCACAGTGACAGTTTCCTAATTAATTGATCTGATTGTTCCGAAGGGTGCTGGATTCCTTGTATTCACAAGAGTCTCTGAATAGGAAAAACCTAATTCCTGGCTCTAAAACAGAGTGGACTCCCAACAAAAAGAAAAGCTCCTTTACTTGTGGCACCTGTGGCAGCTGATGACACAGCATGCCAAGTTGATAATCACAGACTGATTAAAGAAAGCATTCCCAGGGTTCTATAATGAGAATCAAGTGAAAACATCAGAAAACAGTTTTGAGTTTTAGAACTTTCCTTTCCTAATACAATCTGGTAGTTATCTTGACCACCTTCTAGCTATTAAGTTTACTCAAATGCTAGTCACCTATTGTAACTGCTACTGAAAAAACGCTGATGAATAACTTCTACAAATTTGTGATATTTCTTGGCAAGTGAAAAATGTTAACATGAAAAAGCTGACAAATTTTTATGAGTCTAGAAATGCATTTCTGAAGAAAAGGATCAAAGTTTTCCCAGAAGTTTGCCTTTAAGAAGTCAAAAAGTTTAAAGATATTTACTTAAACCAGAAAGCTTTGCATGTGTTTTGCTTGTAAATAAAGGATAGTATAGCGCAAAAGAAGTTTATTTAAACTATGCATACAAATTTGTATGAATGCCAGTTGGATTCAATTTATTCTGAGTTAATTTGAATTAACTTGATGGGTCTTTTGACACAAGCTGTACTGACTAATTGTTGCTTATTTGGGTAAGCTGTATCACTGAGCATGGCAATCAAAAGCTCAGCCAGATGTTCATATTTTCTTTGATTGCCCACAGACTTACGTTTGAAGAAAAGTCAATCAGCAAAATGATTCTTCTTAGCATCTGTCAAGGTATGGATCGCATTACTGTAATGGCATTTGAAATAAGCAGAATGTCTCTGATTCCCCTTTCACTTACCTTGGCATCAGCCTTCAGCAGTTCTCTGAAGTCTTGGTTTAATATTATCATAAAACATGGAAATAATGTGATATTAGACCAGATTTCTTTATCTTTATAAGTAGCTGATATCAGTACAGTGAAGAGTGAATATACTTTTATTCTTGTATGTACTCCTTGTGAATCACTCCTATAAAAGTATCTTTTATATGTTTTACACCGGTATGTATTTATGATGAGTTATTAACTATGTTTTCCAAACATCAACTAAAATCTTTTAATAAGCTGAAAAAAATGAAATGTATTACATCATTGTATAGGAAACCTAAGCTTGCTGAAGTAGTTTCTTTGGATTTACATTGAAAGTTTTGGAGAAATATACACCAAGCTTTATATTTATAACACAAGCAATATTTTCAATTCAATAATGTTTTCATGAGAGCATACTAGAGAATTGTGTTTTTGTTTGTTTGTTTTTTCCTCCTTCTTGCATATTTTTTTCAGTAATTCTGAAAGCACCTAACCAATGTAGATTTTGCATTTTTAGGAGGGATACAGCTCAAAGCTATCTTAACTTTTTTCTTCTTTTCTTCCTAGGTGCTTAAAATGTGTGCTTGCATTTTCTGAATAACTAGATTCTAGTTCATTAAGAGTAAGATTTTTTTTTTCTGCAGTTCATGTAAGAACAGTTGTAATATGTAACATGTAACAGGAATTCATGGTTTACAAATGTGTTAATGTAAATTATACATGGTCTGGAGTCCTCTCCTGCTCTGTCATGTTTTAATTTACAATCCCTACCTGCCTTTCTGGCAGCCAGATACTTTAAGCAAGAATTATCATTTCATGTCTCTCTTCAGGATAACCTTCACCTAAGACAATTCATAGCTAAGGGAAATGAGAGTCCAGAGCATACCATATCCATTAATTTATTGCTTGTCTATGGGTAGAACTGGTGCAGATCTCTTACTTTGTTGTATGTGTTACACCGAAATGTCCTAAAAGTGTGAATTTAGAAGAATCCTTGTCATGATCCTTAAAGTTGAGGCACAGTGGACAGATAATTGCTTATTCTCAAACATCTCTCTTAAAAGCTGTGATGAAATGTCATTTGATTTCAGAAGTGCAAAAGCAGACCTGTGAACAATAACTGGACTGTGTGCTTTTTCTTGCGTTTGAGTAATGAATTCTGTACTTCTATTTCACACTGTTTAATGGTGTCATGTCAAAAGATGAATTTAACATGACAGGTCAAGATAATAGGGGAAGGATTCTGGAAGCATTATAATGGGTTATGAGCTCCAGCAGCAATTAATTTTGGGGTTGAGTTTACTGAAGGAAGCTCCCAGGCTATCACAAAACCCTGAATGTGGCTTAGTTTTCAATCAAAGCTTTCAGAGGAAGAGATTACATGAAACAGGAGCTACCACATTCACCACAAAACTGATTAATCTGATTCATGTCTCCACGGAGGACTTTTCAGTGGAAACGTCTGTGTGCCATGGGCAGCAAAGTAAGACTTGAAGGGAGGAAAAGAACCCTGCGAAATAACATCAGGATCACGGGTAAGAGGGAATTGGGGTGCATCTCTTTTACTCACACACCACTGCACGCGCGGGGGCTCAGAAATTACCTCACAAGCCTTAAAGCTGTCGCCCCTGAGGCGAGCCCAGCCCCTTGCCGTGAAGCGGTGCAGACGAGGAGCCGGTAGGCGCCCTCTGGCGGCGGCTAACGGCCCTAACGGCCCCGGCTAACGGTCCTAACGGTCCCAACGGTCCCGCGGTTTTTACCTCCACGTAAAGTGAATATTTTAGGAGTTCTATCCGAGTTACCGAAGCCTTGCTGTGAACAGGCTTTGCAAAAGTACCTCGGTGTCTTTGCTTCCTCAGAGTTGTGTGTCTCGTTAGGGTTAAACATATCATTTCAGATACCATCGCAGCTGAGTTCTGCTTGGGTACCGTGTATCCAAATTTGCTGTATATCTATATGAAGTATTTATCGTTGTGCATATTAAGAAGGTTTTAACTAACTGCATGTGTATGTTTCAGCCTTCAGCTTGGCTTTCAGATTTGTGATTTTGCTTTCATTTTACTTTTATAGTAGATAATTCTAACTTACTCATTAAATTTAATGAGTAATCACAGTGGCTAGCTGCTGTTTCTCCATGGTACGCTTGTGCATACAGTCATCAGAAAGATTATGCAAAACATGAGAAATGAATGCACACATGCAGAACTCATAATGATTTGAAATAGTAAAGAATCATTTAATCGGGAAATTTTTCAGGTTCATGTGTACTTTTTCTTTTTTTTTTTTTTTAATTATAATTTACTGCTTTCTCCAGGGAAATTTTCACACAAAGATGCGACACTAGATCAAATGTGGTTCCTCAAGATATTATGGCTTTGTTTTGAAGCTGATGTGGTTCCATGTGGTTAAATGGACCAACTTTTAGGAGGAGGTTTCACAGTCATCAGCATGAACCCTGTTGTTTTCATCTGACTTTGTTGCAGAGACAGTTCTCAGATAGAGTAGCCCTGCCTGACCCACCTGCATCTCTGGTAGAACACAGGCAATGAAAAAGGCTGCTTAATTTCTGTTCCTAATGTGGGTATGTGGATTACTCAGATGAGTTTTATGCTTTATGTGTCTGGTAGCACGTTAGTGTCTCTCTGTGTAGATTTCCAAGTCTTCTCTTCCTCCCTTATTTTCCTCTCTTCCAAGTACCTGACCTTAAAAGTTAAGCCTCTCATCCTCCATTTTAGATGCCCTGTGCTTTTCAGTAGCACCATAAAATTGGCTGCTCCATGGGAATAAAGAGCTCTGACGAGGGAAAAAGCTGAGGGAATGCTAGAGGTGAACTTAGAAAGGGAAGGAGAGGAAAGCAAGGGACAGACAGGCTCCTGCAGACATTTGTGACACCATGTTTCCCACAGAGGTCTGTGATGGTTGCTACTCCTTTTAGGTGTGGTTGTTATGTATCAGTTTTGCTGCTACCTCCTAACTAGGTGGCAGGTGCACCTTTCTGCTTCATAATGACTGCGAGAAGCAAACCTTGACCACTGCTGTACACCAGAAATCACATAAGATGCTCCCAGATAGGGCCATGATTTCTCACCCTGTAACCCAGGTTTGAGGAGAGGAGGGAGCCAAGTCCTGCTAACATCATTCATTCTGTTGTACATGGAGAACTATTTTTGCTTGGTTTTGTTGTACCTTTTATATAGACCCTTATTTAACTGTCAATACTGTACTCCTGTCCCCTTGTGACAATATTTGAGAGAAGGAAGCTCTTATGTCAGTAAAAATAATTCTAAACCTTTCTACTTTTCATGCACTTACCTTAGCTGTTTTAATGAATGGTGCCTGCTACAGAAGTCATTCAAGTCAGTGCTAATGATCTGCGTGACTTCACTTGCCTTTCTGTATAAGATTCTGAGTAAAGTAACAAATAGTAAATCAGTATGTTGGTTTCAGAAACAGTAACTATTAGAATGGTGTCTGTGATCCTGAGCTCTGTTGACAATCTCAACGTTTAGTAAATATTTCCCAGTTAAAAACTCAGGTTTGTGGCTCTACTCTATATTTATTTTGCTCTGGGAGGTACAGAGTTTGGAGGCTGGGCCCCTGCAAGCCACACACACAACATCAGGGCCTAGTGCTGTTACAGAACTTGCTGTGCTGTGACTTTTTTGAGTATCTCTGTGTATGAAGTATTTTAGAGTGAGATGGGAACTGAACAGGAGTCTTTGGTGTTCTTACCTTGTCACTGGGATGGCCTTGGGGCTCTGGACAGCTTTGTTGTTCCAGCCCTGTGGACTTGGAAAGATTCTTTTAATTATCTGTTACCTCCTCACTACAGTGAAAACACAGCAGAAGATCTAGTTTAGAGAACTGAGACTAGAGCAAAAATGTTTTTCTTCTTGCAAAGAATTTTGCTGACCATCACATAAGGCACATAGCGAACACAGAATCAGTAGATGGCTTTGCATGCTGTAAAATAATTCTGACGAGTACTTACATTTTTCATCTTTGATGTATGCAGAGGGAGACATGATAAATGTTCCAGCAGCTATTCTGTTTACTGTATCATTTGAAGAGTGATTAATTTCCCATTTTCTTGTTATCTGTTGAGGGCTTGTTGACAGTGTTTATGGCAGATATTTTTTGTTTCAGAATCATGAAGGAGGTTGAGTCTCCATGCTGAGTCTTCAGTTGCTCTGAAAATACGAGCTGAGTATGAGAAAAAGTGGTAACATTAGTCACTTGGGTGTATAAGGACTGAGAATCCGAAAATTGGAAGCTACTACCCTTATTAGATTGTAATATCTCATGAAATATATATTAGACGTTGAAAGGCAAAGAAGTGGTCAGCATTATCCACCATAATGCAAATTAACAAAAAGTGATGAAAGGAAATCTGATAACAGGATTGAGGTTTTTACTGGAGAATGAGCTCTGGTCTGAACAGAACAAATGGCATGAATAAATGATGGCATGGCACAACCAGGAGAGGGAAAACATACATTGACTGCTTATTTGCATACTTTATCATAACCCATTGACTGGTCCTTGATTTCTTGGTCATCTGAAATTTATAGAAATTATGTTTTAGTAGTGCATAATGTAATTGAGGCAAATTGGATCAACCAAATTTTAATTTTCATCTGTGGTTTAATCACTGGACTAGTTCGGTTTTGTTATGCTTCAGCAAGATTTAGCTATGATGTCATTGTGATGTTTTTGTTTAAAATAAATAAATAAATAAATCTTAGACCATACCAGGAATCAGTGAAGACAGTTAGATCCCAGTCCTGATGCTGAATCCTTAATCCTGTCTGTCTTACTGAAGTTAGCTGTGTTTTGATGAGGATAATGTCTCTCCACCTTTGGGAAACTGGAAACAAAGTCAGGGTCTGGCAAAAGTCTTGACAGAACCTAGACAAAATATGTCCATGGTAGTATTGTGGGCTTTGGCTTCATCCTGTCATTAGAACAGAGCCTTCATTCTCATAGCTGAGAAGAAAAAAAAAGCCCAATTTTGGCTAAAGCAGCACATCTGCATGTCTATATGTTTGCAGCCTTCTTCACTGTAATAATCTTTGATGTCCTTACTGAAAAAAAAAAAAAAAGGAAAAAGAAAGAGTGTATAGCTTTAGAGCAGCCTACTTCTTTGCAGTATTCTTGGCGTTGCTTTTTACCAAATCAACAATGAGACGTTTTGATAATTTATATGCCTAGAAATGGAACACAAATATTAATGGTTTGGGGTAAATGTAGTAGATATGACATTCAATATCCTGTCTTTTTCATTTTCAAGTTATTTTTGGTGTCTCATATCATAGTGGATGTTCATTCACAAGAAAATGTGTGTGTATAATAGAAAATCAGTTGCTATCATGGCATCTCCTACTAGTCATTAGCACATGAAGCTCTATTTTGTAATTAACAAGGTTGTCTCTGGGGGGAGGAGTCTTAAGTAAATAATTGTGCTCGCTTTTTAAGAGAGATTATAGCTTTTTATTTCACAAGATGATTATTGGTCTTAGGCATAATGACTGCCTGTTTAGAGTGAAAAGATTAATTGAATTTTAGGAAGTTTTACAGGAGATGTGCTGATCATGATGAGTTGATATTTTCCTATTCTGGATAAGGAAGAAGAAAGAGAAAGAGAAGCAGCTTTACATCTAAATACAGGACAGTTTATACTTCTACAGGCATGGCTTGTCTTTTAGATCTCCATCATGTGTCAATGTTATGCTAGACAGAACATTGCCCCAGTCCGTAATTTTGTTTGTTGGCTTGAGGGTGCTGTGTGTCTACTTGCTGCATTTCCATGCAACATTACAGTGACATACTTGTTTGCAGTGAGGAAAATGTATGCCGTCTCCACTATGGCTTTTCTCTGTTTAAAGAGAGGCTCAAAGCAGCCTAAAGCAATACGTTCCAGTCTGGTCTGCAGTAGCATGAAACCTCAAGATCACAGAACATCCAATTTCTGTTTAGTTAGCTTCTAGAGGTAAAGTCCAGCTGTCATGTATTTCTGTGATTAAACAGGTTTTTCACTTGAAGTGTGAAAAAAATTGATCCTTATTTTCTTATAGGCTTGCTTGAAAACGGAATTTAACTTGTGTAGTCCCAGGTGACATAAGTCATGTCTCTACCTTGGACTCCTCACCAGTTCTGCTTGAGCTAGCTAAAAGAAAGTACAGGAGATATTGTGTTGCAGTATGTTCTAGGTCATGGTCTAGTTCTTGTCTTCTGTTTCCCATCAATAAATAGGGTCATTGGTCTACCGTGTGGGAGCCTATAGGGATAAGAATAAGATGATGAAGCACTCAGACACTGTAGCTTGCAAGACAGTGTCTGGGTAAAGAAGTTCAGGATTCGGTCTTGCATAAGACTTTTGATAGTACTGCATGGATTTGTAGCTGCAGCTGTCAGCATTAAGTAAATGTGAAGTTAGATAGATCAGCCCCTGCTGTGTACTGCCAATAAATAGCAGGATCAGTATCTCCTCTGGTAACATTTCTTGTCCTAGCACTATTGCTCGGTACCTGGCAGGATATGCAGTAAGATTGTTTTTTTGAGGCTGGATGGTCTGGAAGCAGAGTGAAGTTACAGTAACGAGAGTGGGTGAGGTCTGGACAATGAAAAGAAATAGAATGACCAATCCAGGTAGACAAGACTTGATTTTATTAATAAAATTTGTATTTTCCTCTTTGAGGTGACAGTTACAAACTTTGGTTCAAAAATAAAAGAAAATATGAACAGCAAGAAGTTGACCTTTGAAATCTCACTTTTACATGTATAAACGTGCATGAGAAAGAACCAGTTGGAAATGAGCCAGCAGAAGCTAGTACTATTTAATTTAACAATTTATAAGAAATAGAAACAAACATTTATTTTCAAGTCTTACATATATTATGAAAAATAATTACAAAAGGATTTGTGTTGCAAAGTTAAAATGTAATTTCTACTTACAGCTACCTGAATAAAATATTCAGAGGGAAGGCCAAACCAACTTTTTGGGTGAGATTTAAGAGCTAATGGTAGCAGTTCGGGTCAAAGACAGCTTTGTAGGAAGCAGTCCCCTATGTGTTGCTTAGCAACTATGTAGAATCACATGACCTAGACATATTGCATCCCTGGTCCTCAGTTGAAATAACAGGAAAAAATAATTCATATTAATGGGACAGGCAAATATTGTATAGGACCATTCTGTGGAACTTCTAGTATCCAGTTCAAGAAGCAAACATCCATTATTGCTTACATAAAAATCTAAGTAAACACTGCAAGAAATCCATAAATAACTGTTTTGAATCCAGTTTTAATACTTATGCAGACCAAATAAGCACAATGGAAACAAAATCAGATGAGAAACATTAAGAAAAAAAAAAAAGAAAGCTATATGAATGATCTAATTCATACAGATTTTAACAGAAGTTTTTTGTTTATTTTTTTTTCTTACTTGTTTCCCCTACCCAAAAATATAAACTTGTTTATTTTAGGTATATACAGGATTCTTATGAAATTCTGGAATTAGAAAAGAAAAAAACGTCTGAGGTATAGCACCATGGAACACAGCACCTTTGAGAGTGCTTTCATTATTGAAATTCATCATCATGGAGTAATATCAGCAGAAAAGGGATTTGAGTGTGCTGCTCAAGATCTTCCAGTTTTGCCACCTTAAGTTTTTTTGGCGACTTCAAATAACAAAGCTCTTCAACAAAAATATATACAAAGGGATTTTATTATTAATCAAAAATGGAATTGGCTTCACTGGCAATTACATCTTTATTTTTTCAGAATACATACACGGTATTGACAATGTAGTTTTGTAATTATAAAATAAGAGCCAGATGCAATTCAGAGACACATGCAAGTTTTGGAAGTGGACAGAGAAATAACAGTATAGTACTGTACATAGAATAATTACAATTTATTAAACACTTTCATAACACCTCTGTTGTAATTGAAGGAGCACCATGTCTTTTTTTTTTTTTTTTTTTACAGCACCAAAAGAATTCAAAGGGTGGTGTTGATAAAGTGAGCTCTATGTTGTCTGTCTGTGCCACAGCATTCTTGCAAAGTTAGTTTAAGTCATGTGATTCTGGCCCTACGAGGGCAACAATAACTTTCTAGATGAGACACACATACACAGCAAGACATTTTCTATGCCATCCTTATTCAAAACTTGCATGTGGCAGGAAGTGGGTTGGTAGCACCAAAGTGCAACATTTTTGTTGATTTGATCTTTGTCTTAAGTTTAACCAAGGAAGCAGACAGGACCGACCTCAAATCCAAACTTTTGGTTCTGATCACCAAAGTCATTGATCATCACATCAACTATAGGCACTTGGTCTATTTTGGGTGTGTTGATTTCAATCACGGTCTTTCCATAGCCCTTTCTTGACTGTTTAAAAAAAAAAAAGCAAAAAAAAAAAAAAGCAAATGGTTATATATCAGAGGAGTAAACATGCTGTAGCTCTCCACACTGTACCTCTGTAGTGTGGAATTAATAAATGATTACCTTTCATGCATCAGATGATACAAACTGTAAAGTTTATATTTTCATAGGATTTTATTTATAACGTAAATATATTTTCCTCATGGACTGCCTCCTCTTGTTATGCTTGTTTGCTTTTAATATTGTGGTCATACTAGCAAATAGTCTAGTTTCAGCACATTGGTGCTGACAGCCTGTATTCATGCCAGGTTTGTTCCATTTCTGTTGCTTGGCTTATAAAAATAATAATGACTTTTGTTCATATATAAAAATTGAATAAGTGAACTGCAATTAAAAACTACTAAAAGGTAGTCTATTAAAAATAAAGCCTTTAGAAAGCTTTTTGTCAGGGGAAAGCTGTAAAATAAATGAATGTTTGATTTCTATTTTAATCAAAAGGTTGGTTTTGTAAAGAATATTCTGAACGTCTACTTACTGCACAGCCATCATGAAGCGCTTTGATGTACGGATTGTTGTCGTAAGACATCTCTTCATCATTTGATCCTAAGAACCTTAGTGCTTTGTCATAGCTGTCAGAAGATGCATCATGCCAAGCTACGGACTGATGACAATTGTAAGTGAAATTTTGTCTGGCAGAGGCACTCAGTAGTTTAAGGAATGTCATTTGGACCATATTAATGGAATTGCCTTCAACATCCAAATAGGAAAGCTGGAAAATAGAAGAATTCACATGAACATTTATTTGTTCCCTTTGTTAAAATGCAAAACAAAATTATTTTTGACAGAAGAACCACATAACTGTCCTTAATAAAAAATAAACCTACACATATCATTTTATGGGGTTTTTAAGTTCAATGAAGCTATGACTCTGTAGTTCATGTCATAGCAATATATTTAGGATGAAAAACTATATATTTGAGCTTTGTTCTAATGGGCAAGACAGAGAATTACCCCTATATAGTGAAAAACAGCAGAATCTCTTTGGGAATCTGTTTTTAGTTAATTATAAAGTTATGTCAGCCTGCAGGCTCATTTTTGCATATCCAGTATATTTCCAGTTATTTAGACTGAAGCACGGGATTTGTGCTGCAGCTGCTTTACTTAGGTTCAGTGGTAATGTGTGGTCTGCCAGAAGCCAGATCACACTGTCAGCTGGGTGGGTGAGTACCAGAATTGTTGTGCGTTTGCTGCACAGTGGGACAAGATATGGCAGGTGCCTGCTGTCCAGTGGCAAGAGGCCATGTAACTGCTACAATATCTAGGGCAAAAGAGCTGGAGCTGAGAAGTATTAAGTTTCTTATTGTTTATATTTGATCCTGCCATTGATTTTGAAGGATTTTTGATACTTGATTTGTGAAAAACTGGATGCTGTAATGGCCACTTACAAGTTTGCCCCGCTTAAATTCACTAAACCAAGATCCTGGATTCTCCTTTGGCCATGATGAAATTCTAACCTGTGTGGTAAAACAGTGGAAATATAGATATTTAGAACATATGTTAACAGATAAGTTTTTAAATTACCTGGGACAAATTTCACATAAGATAGTAAAGAATGGTTCTTTCTGAGTTCTCAGCCTCTGTAAAAACACTAAAATAGGATGTTTTTCTGGTATAGAATGCCTTCAGATTAGTGACTTTAAATGGAATCCAAGGTGATAGCTTATAAAGAGGGAGAATTCTGTTTAAAGGAGACACTGTTGTCATCTGATAAGATTCAGGTAAATTGTTAGTGTAAATTGTTCCTGTGAAGAGTGTCTACATTAGAGTTTTCACTGGTGTTGATTCTGATAGATCTATCTCATTTGGATAAGCTTTTAGAAAGCCTTCCTCTATACCATATACCACTCAGGGGTAATTTATACCAATGACAGAGGACACTGTTTATATACAGTGTTCTACATATACTTATAAATGAATAGATATAAATGAACTCACAAAAGAAACATAGTAAGAGTTTAACTTTTATGTGACAAACTCTAGATTATGCATTTCAACCTGTCACCCAGCTAGGCTACATTATGTAATGCAGTGGAAGGTTAGCAAACAGGTGCACAAAAGCTCTATTTAAGCAAAAGAGTAGAAATGCTGTTTGTCAACTCAGTGTACCATTTTACTGCTTCATTCAAATTTATGCAAATTTAAATGTAATCAGAAAGACAGTTATATGAAAATGTGACAATGTAATTATCCTGTTTAGTTCAACATTGCAATAGTATAGTAGGATATGTCAACAGCCAACTGAAAACACAGATTGGTACTTACTCCTTCAGATTTCTTATCTGGGTAGATGCAAGTTTCCCCACCTGCTGTGAAATTGCAGTACACTTTGAAGGAGTCTCCAGAACAGCCCTGGTTAGGATCAATCCAGTATTCCCCTAAAACATAAAGAGAAGATTTGCCTTTGATCATAAAAATGGTATTTGGAAGATTGTAGTCAGATTTTACTACCTAATAGCCCTCCAGAGAATATGGTGAAGTTATCTGAATGATGTGAAAGCAACCTGTTCTTTTCAAAGAATCACAGAATGGTTGAAGTTTGAAGGGACCTTTGGAGGTCATCTGATCCAAACCCCTGTTCAAGCAGGCTGCCCAGGAACGCATCCAGGTGGCTTTTTAATATCTCTAAGGAGGGACACTCCACAATCTTCCTGAGCAAGTCACCTTCAGTACTGGTCAGTCATCATCACAGGAAAGAAGTGCTTCATGATTCTTTGATGGAACCTCCTACATTTGTGGTTTGTTGCTGCTGCTGTTTATGGAACATAACACCAGGATCAAAGTCTACTTTTATCTAACTCCTTTTGTTTCCTTCCTTCCCTTTCATTCCTTCTGTTCCCTTCCTTCTTTTCCCTTTCCTTCTCTCTCTCTGCTTCTCTCTTATTAACTGTTTTTGTCTCAAGCCACAGGTTTTCTAATTTTTGCCCTTTCAATTCTCATCTAGCCAGGTGGAAGGGGGCAGTGAGCAATCTGCTGTGTGGTTCATAGCTGCTTACAAGGGTTAAACCACAACAGATTGGCATGATTGAGGATTCCGGCCCTAGAATGCTAGGGCAAGTAAAGGCTGGGGATGAAAGAGAGGTGCAGTCAATCTGAGGTCCATTTAAAATCAGCACATTTTAAAATCCACTATTCTAATTATAACGATGATTTCTGTGATGTGGATCCTTATCTCCAGATAGTTTCACAGCAGGAAAGCAAAGATTTTCTGACACTAATGTTCTAATCGACTTTCAGGCAAATAGTAGAGGTTTTGAAGAGGCATGACAAATCCTTTTACTGGTTCTGTATTCTGAATACAGAGCATAGAAAAATCATTTATCATATTTTTAAAATTCTATTTATTCAGGCTGTATTTATTGAAAACAGTCTTTCCTACATGCAAGTCTTGCCCATGCAGAATTTTGTATTTTAATGACTGCATTTACTTTTATTTTAACCAGAATAAGATTCCTTTGATTTGAAGAAGGCTCCAAACAATAAGAAAATACTGTTAAATGAAGAAGACAAACATGTTTTATAAAAACCATTCATTATTACAGAGGTATTGAATTGTAAAATATGTCCTTTTTATATAGCGCACACTGCTTAACTACTCCTCAAGGCAACCATCTGTTTTTATCTATCTAGAGTGAAAACAACAGAGTATTATTAAGCTGTCAAAATCTATTTTTTCTCCCATTTAAAAACAGAAAAATATTGCTCTGAACTGGTAAAAAATATCCATTGCAATAGAAAAAAAGTATGAAAGCTTGAAAATTGTGTGAAGGTTGGCTTTCATTGAAAACCTTTCCAAAGGGGGTAAATTCAGTTACGAAAAAAAGAAAACAGAATATAATTAAATGAAAATAGTCCTTCAGAGCACAGTGAATTCACACTATTCTGCATTTTATTATGCTAGTGCTTAGTAGCATTAAACAGTACTTGAGAAACTTGAATGTCCATTTGCTGAATGACACAGAACAAACAGAGGCCATTCTGGACTGAATTATTGTTTCTAAGGATAAAAGAATAGTAACTTTTTGAGAGTCATATTCAATAATAAATCACGTATAATACCTGTGCTGCTTCCTATATTATACTAAGCAGTTGCTAAAATAATTGTCATTTCTTTTAAAAACTAGAAGCTATGCAGTATGTCAGTATGCTGACATTTGTGATTTTACTTTCATTGATCTAAATGGCATCAATCTTTTATTCCTCTCCCATTTGGATAATTCTGGAAATGCAAGGCCTACCTTCCTGAACAATCTTTTTTTTTTCTTTTTTTTTTTTTTTTCTGGTTTTGTATTTAAAGAATAACGGCTGTTACCAACAGAACATATCTATACTCACATTTTATAAATAGAACCCTTTTATACCTGCAAAAATGGATTTAGTGACACTGTATTTATTGAGCAACTATATTAACCATCTATCAATAATTAATAATTCTGCCAAAGTATTGTAGCAGATCATAACTTCAGCCTTGTTTACCTTCATCATGCAATATTAACATACCGTCTGGGAAGTCTGGGTGGCAGAGTTGCAGGTCTTTGCAAGTTCGGGCTGGGTTGTTCTGAGTGCCCATTGGATACTTCATATGTTCAATGTCTTGTTTCAGTGAATTCAATGAACCAAATATCTCTTCCATACCATCGGAATAATCCAGAATGTTATCACCAGCATCAGACACCATATAATCAGGAGATCTTCTAGTCTTTTTAGGTGACTGGATTGGCAGTGGCTGGATTACCTCACCTGGAGGACCCTGAATGGAAAACATATGTTTACTGTTTCTGTTGGTTTTCCAGATGTGTAAATACACAGAGGAAGACGAAAGAACATGACATGAAGATGCTTTGAATAGAGCTTCTACAATTTATTTATTTTACTTATTTCATTCATATTTATGCCAAAACAGATTGTGGCAGACCAAAACATTGTTTTGCTCTAAACTCATCCCACTCCATTGCTGTTTGGGGAAGAGTATGTTGCCCTCATGCAAGTGAAGAACTCATTTGTGATTGCCTTTTCATCCCCAGCAATTACCTGAAGCAGAGGCATAGCCTATAGCAAACAAAACTGTGGGTGTTCCCTATGATAAAATTTTAAAATTCCACTTGGGGTCTATAAAGCAGTACTTCATTTCAGAAAATTGAAACAATTCATTCAGATTTTGACTGTTTTCATTTTAGATTTTTATGCTATGGAGAAGAAGTAGTAGAAACAGGAGAGTATTAACAGCAGGAAACTGAAATCATTCTGTTTTCTGTGCTTCCATATGATACATTAAATCATCATTGCATTTTTTATTATTTCTAATGGATTTTTTTCAGAGCAGACAATGTATTTATATGTGTGGTGGATTTCTGTTTCCTGACAAATTTATTTTCAAACAATCGTTAATATGTTCCTTATCTGCAAGTTCACAAGTGTTGTTTTCAAACCCTGTCAAAACAGGTCATGTCAGTACAATGTGCTTTTATGTCAAGTAAGAGTTCTTACTGGAGGACCAGGTGGACCAGGTAAACCACTGTCACCCTTTTGACCAGCAGGGCCCTATAAAGGAATGAAAGAAATGTAATATTAACCATATTACATAATGTTAAAAAATAACACATGGAAATTAAGTACAAAGACAGAAAATATGGAGGAGAATTACTCACACTGGATCCTTTGGAACCTTTTGGACCTTGAGGACCCTATGGGGAAGAACATAGGCACATAGTTGGAGTATCTTCCACACAACATGTGAGTGTTTTGAACAGGAGGACTGGATGAAGTAACTTACAGGTAAACCAGGAGGACCAGGGGGTCCAAGTGGACCAGCAGGACCAGAAATTCCCTAAGAAAGAATAAGAGAATAAGTCCAGAAATACATTTTACATAGTAGACTGGATTCAGAAATGCATATGTATCAAAAAGGTAGTCCTAGTAAGTGTCCAGCCCTGGTGAGTTTTAATTTAGGCTATTCAATAGTGTTCAAAATAGTCTTTGAAACATGATCTAACAGTTTGAGTTGCATATATTTGTTCTCATGCTCCAACATTTATAGTCACAACTCTGTTCATGTTCAGATCGGCTTTGAAGCCTCAATTTTTACATAGAGGCTTAAAACATGACTTTATAACTAGGAGAAGAGAGGCTATTCTGGGTAGTACATAACAAGACTGGTGCTGTTAGTGTTATCTCATCCCTAACTTAGGTGTGTTTCCTCCTCCTGAAATGCTATATGACCTGGTTTTAAGTTGTATAGCTTCACTGTGTTTGTCCAACGTTTAGGAAAGCTTTAACCTCTAGGAGGAAACTCTGGTGTTAAGTGTTTATAGTAACTTTATATGTCTCTTTCAAAAAAGACATGCATATAACTTGAATGAAAGCACATGTTTTACTTACTGCGTCACCCTTGGCTCCAGGAGACCCCTGTGGGCCAGGAAGACCCCTATCACCCTTTTCACCCTGTTCTCCTGGAGGTCCAATCAGGCCAATCAAACCAGGATGTCCCTAAACAAGATAGAAGAAAGAGTGAGAACTCAATATATATGAAGTAGATGTGCTTTGCAAACACACAAATTAAAGCTTTCAAATGACATCACAGTTGCTAGTTATCAATTAACTTGAAAAAATTACTCTGTGAGCATATTAAATGTTAGTGGGCTTTTTAAGATTATTTGCAAGCTGTGAATGCTTATTCAGTGAAAGAGATCAAAGTGCACCATAGTCCTTTCTGAAACTGATGCAGAAATAATAATACCTATAGATACAGATTACATACCACCTTTTATGTTTTGATAATTATAAGCATATTACAGAGTTGCACATTGGATTCCACAGGTAATAGAGCTGTATAAACAGCTGACCTAACCATATAAACAAAAATCGTAATTCACAAGATATATTCATATCCTTTTCTCTATACGGTTCTTCCCTGATGAACAAGCAATCAATAAATTGTTGGGACTCTATTAGAAAATGGTATTCCAGATCTCTGGATCCATTATTTCAAAAAGAAAATATAGCTGAAAAATATTTGCATTTTGTTGTTATAAAATTAAAATCTCGAATAATTTCCGTTTATTTATTTATTTATTGTGAAACCAAAGGTTCTCTTTACATCAGTTTTTGGAGTTTTCATTGAAAGGAAAAAAATTTGTATGGTCATTAGATTACCATACAGACAGTAATGTTTTTCTTTCTACATATCTCCAGGATATCAGATGTTACTGAAAACTTCACAATTACCACGAAAGCTATGGAAAGCTGATTGATAGATAGCTAAGGTTGTCTTGCTTTCTGATACAAAACAACAACAAGTAAAACAACAAACAAACAAACAAAACACCACAGCATTTCTTTCTGCTAATTTTATACAGTCCTTTAGACTGGGCCAAAATAACAAAGGTACAAACAATGAATAAAAATATAGACATTCTCATATACCTTCTCTCCTTTGGAACCTGGATCTCCTTTCAGGCCAGGTAAGCCAGGTGGACCCTAAATAAAACAAGGGAAGAAATGTAAAAGTAAGTTTTTACATACTGCACAAATCATGTTTTCTTGAAATATTTTAAAGGCAGAGTAATTCAAACTGTGGAGGCATTCAGTGGTTGATGGCTGTGATTTAGGGCTCAAGATAATATTGATGTGTATGTTTAAAAAGGCATAAAGATGCTGCTGTAGCATTTAAATTTCTCTATAATTAGAAATCTATAAAGAAGGAAAAGGTCAATTAAATTTTTAAACTGCACTGAAAGCATCCATTAAGCTATATGATATTCAAACATTTCAACTGAATTTTTGTTGATTAGCTTAATTTTGCTTGTGTTTACATGATATGCTTTATTTTTACTTCCACCTTAGTTGATGTACCTATCCAGACAGTACTATGTATCTTCTCCAGTTTCTTATTTTAGCCCTTTAAATCATAAGACAGTATAAAATATCCCTTGTTTTCTACCAGTTTTTTACTACAGCTCAAAAATATTATTGCAGAATAAAAATCAGATTGTTTATAGTAACTGCTCCTCAATATTTATTTTTTGTTGGAGAGCTACTTCATAGTTTGATTCCATACTTAAGGTATGGAATCATACCTTAAGAGGCTGAGAGTCTGATTAACAGGAAAAAAAAAAAAGATTAAAAGTGAGAGTAATCCAGTTGACATTGGTGGTTTTATTTCTTTCAGATTTACAAGGGCTTTGACTTAACTGGTCCTGAGAAGGTAGACATGCTGTGGAACTATCAACATACTTAAATTAATCAATGATAATGGATCTGTAGACTACAAACTCTTCTAAAACACATGCTTAAGTAGAGTTCATCTATTTCCCCAATCATATGAGAATATTCAGCTACATAGTATGCACTTGTAGGGTATCCTGAAAGGATAGAAATGAATAAAATATTCACAGAGCAGTATTTCAGTAGGCTTTCAGAAGTTCAGAATTTCTACCAGTCATTAGTTTGAATTAATGTTTTGAATATGATGTTCAGAATTGCAATCAGTATTTCTGAAGTTTTAGCCTCAGCTAACTTAAGGGGCCTTAATATTTTCCTGTCTCTAATAGCAATCCAACCTATGACCATATTAGATTTTTAATTCCTTGACACTGTTTAGGAATTTTAATTCAATATTCTAAAAACTTTTTATGTGGCGGAATATAAGAGAAACATTATGCCCTATTTTGCTACAACCATTTTCTAATTTTTAAAAAGTTAGACCCCTTGGAAGTTAGAAGATACCTAGAAAAAAATTAAAACTGATGACATAAAATTATAAGAGAATTTGATAGACAGTGTGTCATAAGCATGTACTTATATATATATATATTTATAGATCTTATAAATGATACAATAATATTGAATTTTGAATATTCTTGAATTACTGCTATACAGACACCATTCCAAGATATTTTCTGAGGTTCATATGAATAGCAATGATAGCTTTCTATAATTTGAACAGAATGAGGTGAAAAATTCAGGCTATGCAACGTATATGCAAGTACCAAAAAGATATTCATTTCTCAGAGGCTATTAATCTCACACTGAACATGTATGCATTAGGAGCTGAGCTGCTAAACTAAGTCAGTATCTCATCACTATTAGTCTCCTGCTGGCAGTGGACATCTGTGAAGTTATGATATGGATAGCAGTAATAAGTGACCTTTTCAACCTGGCACAAACTCAAAAGTGCCATAACACTTCATGTACAAAATATTATTCAGTGTGTATCCTTTCCATCTCTACTTCAGAATATCATTAGATGCAAAAGCCCAGACAAATACATAATTCATGAATAAAAGGTGAAATTTTAAAGCCTCTGGAATACAGAATCAGGCATTCTCACCTGCAGTGTATTGTGCTCTACTGTAAATCTACTCTCATGCTCTTCTCCTGATAGCAAACTGATGGGGAGGAAGGGAACGGAAGGAAGGAGACCTCATCTCAACAACATTTATGTTATAAATTTTACTTACTTAAAAAAAAAAAAAGTTTAAGTTGCAGCAGTACATCTAAAAAAGTTCTTGCTGAGCTGACAAGAAGCCAGTGCATTTGGGATAGATAATACGCTCAGCTTCATATTTGAATTGAATGTTAAAAGGGAGATTTTGATTTTGATGATGTATTTGGAGGCTTCTGGTGACTGACGTGAGAAATGAATGTTTCTTACTGCCGAATAATGTTTTATTGGACTCTAGCTTCTTACTGGGGAATGCTCTCTGGAAAGATTTTCAGTTTGTGTATATGGCATAAGAGCAAAAACTTTCAGTGTTACTGCTACCCAAAGACCTGTATCCTCTTAAGGCCATACAGGAAAAGAAACATGGGATTTCCTTCACATTTCATACACACAACCTTTCCTTTTGCCTTTAAGAATCATATCATATCTGAAATAGAGGATAGGCCGTTAACACCTAGTATCCTAAGGTAATCTTATTATCCATGTTAGCATAGTTAATCTTCAAAATAACAACGAGTATATTTTACTAAAATTTAGTAAAATTTAATGTGATAGCACTGCTTGCAGACTGTAAGATGTCTTCAGAGCGTAACTTTATTTTTTTTTCCACCTAACTTTAACAGTTTATGTTTTGTTTTGAAGTTACTTATTCCCTGCGTGTCATTCAACTGTGATAATATAGGTAAATTCTACTTCAGTGAATTTGGAGAGAAAGAGAGATAAGAACTTTTCACTAAATTGGATCACCTTTGTTTGACCTGTGAAGAAATAAAATGCTGGCCATATAGTTTGGATCTGAATTTCTACACATAATGATATCAATATTTTGTAATTCAAAATATTTTTTGAATATCATCAATATTTTGTAATTTGTGCTCACAGTGCTTTTTTTTTTTTTTTAGTTTTGTAGAAAAATGTACTAAAATAGCAAGTGTAAATAGAAATAATGATATAATTTTATAGTATGTTATGTCATCTAAAAGCTTTCCTTGCTTTAATCATATTAATAACACATAGCAAAATATACTTGGCTAGTTTGCCATACAATGTTCAAGGCAACCTAACAAGAAGGTATTTTGTCCAAGTTTTATAGCAATTAGGTCAGTGTGTAGAAGTAATTTACAAAGCTACCAGTAACTTGCCTTACAGTATAAACAGTTCTCTAAAAACATCTCAATATGCTTTTTAGGACTAACAGGTTGCTATCAAATTCATTAACCAGAAATCATATAAACTCAATTCTAGCTGAAATAACAGAAAAATTCCTCATGAAAGGTGACTTTGATTTTATCTAACAGCATGGTTAAAATTGGAGTTGCATTATTTTGTTCATAGGAACAGCCAATGCAGATAACTATTTTGTCTGATATCTTCCTATTTGATCTATACTGCTTATGTATCAGCAACGATATTTTATGAGTCTCACAGTTGCACCACTCAGTACCTTCTGCTACATTATAAAACAATGTTAATATAAAGAGCATTAATATAAATGCTTGAGAGCATAAAGAAAACGAGAATGGCCAACAAAGTGTATGTCATTCTACTGGCATTGCTGTAAGCAAAGGGGGTTGAATCCAAGAGAAATGGGGTATCCAGCTCTAGCCAATGCTCTAGAAACCGGGAGCTTGGTTCATTCAGACTCTTTTAAATGCTTTGCTCATTTCCTGGGTCTGCCACAATGAAAAACAGACTGGATGCTGCTGTTCATTTTTATAAAACTAGCATGTTTTCTTCTTAGGTAGAAGTATCTTTTTGGCCTTACTTCAGAATTAATCTTTTTCTTTCTCTAAAGAATAGATATGATCTAATCTTTTCCCTAGGAATAATGCTTTCATACACTGGCAGTCGTTAAAATCAATGGATGTATAGAATTTATCACTGTTAAGGAAACAAAATGATTTAATATATTAAGCTTTGCTGATGTGGACACTAAAGTAGATTTTTTTGATAGTAAGCTTCACTGGTTTTATTCTGAATTCTACTGCGGGGATTTCAGGAATTTGGTTTTACACTGCCTTATTTCACTCTTTAGCTGGTATAAATCAATATAGCTACCTACTGAAGTAGAGCACTAGAATGAAGGAAGTCATATGCATCAGTTTCTAACACGACAGAAGAATAGAAACTTTGTGCTAAGAACTGACTTATAAATTATTTTTTTCTGTAATATACACAGACATCTTAATGATGTCCTTTAAAAGTTTCCTTTTCTGTTCTGATACTGAATGGAAAGGTACTCACCAGAGGCCCAGGAGGGCCATCCTGACCTGGTGCTCCAGGTAGACCTTGCTCTCCCTAGAGAGAACATAATATTTGTGTTACTGGAGAATATACGAGAAATACAACATTTAAAATATTATTATATGTTCAGTTTACTCACCACAGGGCCAGGAATACCTCGAAGACCTTCCGGGCCAGGTTTTCCTGCAGGTCCCTGAGGACCAACTGGACCCGTTTTTCCAGGAGCCCCTTCTGCACCAGGTTCACCCTAGAAAGAACATAAGCAAGAGGTCAGAAAGGAAAATTGGACTAAGATTGGCACAGTAGCTGCAAAGTGAGAACAAAGTTTCCTCAATCCATTTTTCAAAAGATATTCCAAAACAGTGTTCCAGAACATTTTTCTGAATGAAATTATGATAGCTTCATATAAGCAGGGGGGTTTCAGCAAAGCATGCTTATCCTTTTCCACAGGGGTGAGCTAAGTTGGGCCTGTACTGGTCAGAGTCCACCATGGGCTCTGTTATGTACTGCTACTAATTCTGGATCCTAATTTGGATTTTACAGTTTACATATTATTACTTCAATAAGTTTCACACTCAGTGAATGATAAGCAACTTACTTTTCATTTATATATAATTTATATTTTCATGCTCCTACTAAAAAAATAAAATGTATGTGTTACCTTTGCACCTTTTTCACCTTGTCTGCCTTCAGCGCCAGTTGCTCCAGGAGGTCCCTGTGAAAGATAAAGACTGAGCTCATAATCTGTTTTCTAAGACATTTCTACAGTGAAAAAGGGCCATTTCCACTGTATTAATGAGTAATAAATGCTAAAAAATACCCACAAAATTATATTTCTTTCTAAAAGAATATGTATCACCTAATATCTCTGACAGGATAAGGTTAAAAACAAAGAAATATCTCGGAAAAAAATCAAAACAGGCTATAAAAGTAAAAGTATAAGAACAATGCTTCTTATACATATACAATGACAGTTTCAAATTTGCTTTGCATTGTATTATATCTATTCACTGTAATCTATCCACTGATTTCAAAAATCTTGCATTATACAATGCCCAGAATGGCACATACTTCTTTATTCTCAAAGTCAGTTATACGCCTTTTAAATGTGTTTGGAGAGCCAAAAGTTGATACATGCCTCAATATTATCCAGTAAATGTGAAAGAGAAAAAAATAAATCACATGACTAGTGGTTGTAAGGAATGAATAAAATACACAGCAAACAAGCAGTTCCTGGTAGTAGGTTTCCTGCTATTGCTCTACAAAAGCTCTATTTTACTAAGAAAGTAGAACTTGGTACTGAAGGAGGATGTAATAATGGGTTACATATAAGTTTCAGGTGAAGGCCATAAGACAGGAGTTGCTGGACAGTAGTCCAGCAGCACTGTGTCTACCTATTGCTGATGTCACCCATCTTTAATTTTCTTAAGGTTTCAATGAAAAATAAAAAAGCATTTTTTTTTTTCTGCCAGAACATCACAGTTTAATTTTCAGGTTGGGGAATTAATACTCATAGCCTCAATTACGAAAAGAGGCAGTATCTAGAATCTAATGTACTGTTCTTAAAATGGCTCTCTTACATATACTTAGTTTAGAAAGATGCACTCAAGGTTATGGACCAAATATTTTCCTACAAAGTTAATTTTTAGCCTGGGAAATGTTTTTACTACAAATAGTTATTTCTTGCCATCCAATGAACAGCTTAAAGCAAAGGGATAGAAAAGGGACCATAATCAAACACAAGGTGATTTTCTGAATTTATAAACTAACCCTCTAAGAATAATCTATTCATTAATTCAACAGTTTGTAATGTAGAAATATTAAAAAAATGTTCTAAGCTAAGCAACAGAAAAAAAGGAAAGCCAGCTATTTCCATTTACTTAGTCCTTTTAATTTCATAATAGACAAAAAAAAAAAAAAAAAAAGTGAACTCAAGGCTTTGGATCTCAGTTTGATCTAATAGCTTTATTTATTTATTTATTTATTTATTTATTTATTTATTTATTTATTTTTGGCTCAATTTAGACCAAAGCTTTTATAACCTGTTATAAATCACTGCCCACTATTATTTCCACATATCTTGAACAACTCCACCAGTTTTTCTTTCTACACATATTTCTTCTTTTTACATACATTATTCCAGAAGAAAAATTTGCATCAATATTGTTACAATAAGTCTTTGATGTGTAGGTTGTGATAGGTTGGGTGGATCACAATTTGCCGTGATAATTTGAAAAACGATTATCAGGTTATAAAAAAAAACACACAGGAATATTTTAGAAGTAGAGTGTATCTTTCTTACATGAATTAATTTACATGACCGTTGTCTTTACTTCTAGGAAATTCCTTTAACTCAAGTTCACGTATCAGTTATAACCTATCTTGCCTAAGAAACTAAAAAAAAGTGTGATAGTTTGTACTTAAGAAATGTCTCTACATAATCTAGAAACGCAGCTGCAACTTGAATTAACAGAGATCAAAACACTGTGATCACTAAATTGTGAATACAATGAATCATGATTGCTAAACAAAGAGGGTACATTCATTATCAAACAGTGCCAGTGCTGCACCAAGCGCAAAGCAGCTAAATGAACTGCACTTTCTAACAGGCTGTGATTGCTGGCATGGCACAGATGGTGCTTATACATTGAAAAACTGCTAATTGTTATTTAATTTACCTTCCTACGCTTGAGTTGTTGGAGTGTCTGGTAAATTTAAGGTGACAAAAGATCTCGATAGCAATAATTTACATTAATGCATGGCTCCCCAACCTCACCACCCAGCTACCATAGTGATTGTTACACTTTAGTTTGGATGTATTGCCTTATACAGAACTGATAAGACAAAAGAATTTATATAAAAACAAACCTGTTCACAATTTTTGTTACTTGAACCTACTGGACATTTCTGTCTGTTCTTCCATATCTATGATTTTCATTAAAATAATTTCAACTGTTTTTTTTTTTTTTTTTTTTTTTTTTTTTTTTTTATAGCTATCTGTCCTCTAACCAAAACCATGATTTCCAACACAGAAAAACACGATCACATTTCATCAGTCTGTTAAGATAGCAACCTAGTCTGCCATATTTTTAGGTATTTTATGTATTTTCAATCACAAAAATGGCTTAATTTTTAAGTGGTGTGTGCATTCTGCTGAGAGAGCATGATATTATAGAACAAATAGATGCAGAACTTCATAGAAATGCTTATTTTTTTTTCTAAATTCTTCAACATAGTACATAAAGGGAACTAACCAAATAAGTTTCTAGTTCTCCAATTTTAGAAGTTGGTTATGGTGCAGTATTGACATCTGTTCGTTTATTGAAAGCAGGCAGTACACACTCCACATTAGAATAACGATGTATCTAAGACTTGAAATTCTTTAAATTCTAACTTCTTAGAGTAATATATGAACCTTAGGTGTATGTGATCTAGACATATAATTGAGTCTAATAAAATGGCCAAGCAGCTAATTACACAGCTGAATGGCCTAGCACACCGAAAGGCTGAGAGAAACGTAAGCAAAGCCTTCCTGTGTTGACTTTTATCAACTGGGTATGTTATTTGTTGTAAGAATGGATAAGAAAATGAATATTGTTTTATGGTGCCTTTTCCTCATGCTGTTTTTGTCATTTGTCAGATAGAAATCAAAGCATTCAAACTATGCTACCCATACTATGTTACCCAGTACTCTACAGCAAAACAAAAAAAGTGCGAAGAGTAGGTGCAAAGAATTAAGTTCCAGAAAAAAAATAACAGCATCATGTTAACTGTAGAGTGATTTAGGTTTTGTGTCTACATTTCTAGACAAGCAGACATTGGATCAGGAAATACTGACCTATGGAAGCCTTTTCAGATATTCCACTTTTCAGAGATGACAACTCACTTATCTCCCACATTGAAAGCAGAAACTGAAAAACATTCTACCTCTCCAGAAATTCAGTCTTCATACATTGTGCTGTTGGCCAATGCTGATGCTGTTATCAGCAACAAGAATACAGCAGAGAACTCTTACTGCAATTTGTGAATTCCTTGGCTGACTCAGATTGCTCCAGGAACACAGTTAACTTTAATGCAGTTTTTGTCTTCAGAGCACTTAACAACACTTTCAGAATTACCCCATCCTTCTGTGGGGCAAGTTTCAGTCTTCTTTTTTTGGCAGACAGAGAAATTCAGACAGCAATACTACAAATGCTTAACACACATAATCGGAAAACAGTTGGAAAAGGGGTTCCTAGTACCAAACCTATAATAGACTACTTGTCTGTTCAGCTTGGAAGGTAATATGCATATATGCAAATGCCTCGAGTTTTCTAGAGAATCTAGGCTGACTTCCATCAGTGGAGAACTTAAGAGATTTGATGGTGTGTCTGACTTCAATAATAATTATGGCATGCTTTTACTTCAACACTACTTTCATTCACATTCTGCAATCAGTATTCCAGTAGCTGACTATTTTTAACTAAGAAAGATCAGTAAATGTTTCTGAGTACATCCCTTTTATTTTAGAACTATATCCTTTGAGGTTATCTAATACAAGACAACATTTTTAAACCAAAGAATATACACTTTCTCCAAATACTTCCAACATTTACTCCTGAACTCTCATTGTTAGAACTATCTCTTCTTAGAAGTTATAAACCAAGATAGAACCTACATAGAAGAAAACCTGTCTTGACTATCCAGTTAAAGCGAGGTGTGTATATATGTAGCTATATTTTTTTTCTTGTGCATTCAAAATATTGAGTAAAGCCTTTTGTTTCATTGACAAGATGCTCCTTAAAAGAATTACTATTTTGGAATTCTCCTATCATTACAGTTAATGGGAGTTTTATCGCTGAATTCAAAATCAGAGTTTAGTCAATACTAAAGTAGTTCCTGAAAGTCTGATCAAATTAAAATGTATTTTAAAATCTGTCACTATTTTGTTGCATTGATCCTCTCTTCTGTTGAACTGGAGAATATGGCCTTTTGGTTGTTAATGATAAAATCGATTTGATTGAATGTTTCCCTTGATGGATTTATGGTCTAATTTTCTAAACAGTATGTGCACAAATCCATGGTAGATTTGCATGCACAATTACTATGGTTACTTGCACCATAACTAGTTAGATGTATAAAACCTTCTGAACATGTATTTATCTGATTTGGTCATAGCACCTTCATTGAAATGGTGTGTCCTTCAAATCTGGATGAAAAGACACTTCCTGAGGTTTTTTTTGAAACTGATTCTACCATGCTGTTGTGAAATGTGTTCATCTGATTTGTGTCAATATGGAACAATGCTAGGGCCACAAAGTATGCTGGATGTGACCTTCTGTCTTACATACCCTTGTATAACCACAAGTCTAAGCAAAACAGAGTGGTTAATGTATATAGTTCTTGTATCTTGCAAAGGAATAGTCCAGCAATTTGTGTCAATAAGAGAACAAAGGGGTTTCAGAATAACTGCTAACTATTATGACTATTGCATGGAACATGATATCTGGCCAAGAGATTAAGGTGAAGGGGAAAGCTGAAGGATGACTAAAAGACAAAGCTTGCAGGGGACGCTGCACAAGTTTCTGACATCTGGCCAAGATGGACAAAGGAGAAGGACAAGAAAAAAAGCCTGGGAGGAAGACTACGAGCCTTCAGCACGAGAGACCCTCCAGAGGGACCACCAGAGACTTATACGCATGCACCAGTAGGAGGGTTCGGATTCTGGGAACTAATTATAATAACCCTGCCTTTTCTAGAAGTAATAATGAATATGTAGTAGCCTAGGAGCATAAAAACCAGCTGCCTGATGTAACTTGTGTGTGTCTTGGTGGAGCAGAGACTCCCGGTGCACCCAGCACTGTTTGCTTACCTCTATTCATCTAATAAATTGTAAACTTTGATTGCAATCCTATTTGGGACTTAGCCATTTATTACACTACTGATGAAAAATAATGAAGAACATTTTTTACTGTTCATTCTGCTAGCAAAGTATGAAGCCTTCAGTTATTCACTGTTTATCTCTAATATGACATCAATAACATACAGACTTTCTACAAGCTTGAAATGTTCGGGTAGTCAAGTAATGTAGAATCTGATTCTAAAAACTTCAGAATTTTCTTCAGAATACAGGAGTGAGATTACTTGGAAATATTTAGATGGAATCATAGAACAGTTTGGGTTGGAGAGACCTCAAAGATCATATAATTCCAACCCCCCTACCATGGGCAGGAACACCTACCACTATAGTAGGTATCTTACCGTACATTTTTCCTTTTTTTCTGCACAGTATTCATAAATTGGAATTGTGTCAAAGCCCAGGTGACAGATGCATTTGCATTTCTGAAGTGTTTTTTACCTAGCTAGAAATAGCAATATATCCTATCTACTAGGAATGATCTACTGCCTTCCTTATAATAAAGTAGGAAGTTCTAATCTGATGTAGAACAAACATACTAATTGAATTATGGCTCAACTGAATATTAGCAGTTCTAGTGATAAGGTTGTTAATGCTACCAAAATAATTTATAATATTTTAAATGTTTTGCAAGCTTGTGGAGCAAATAGATTATTGTGTAAAATAGATAAAACTAATTAGGCATGTCAGTTCACTCAAGCCCATTAAATAGAGCAATTTAACACATTTTGTTAAATAGCTCTCAGCTTACATTTAATGATGCTCCCCCTATCTTTTTTTAAAGTGTAAAAACTGCATCTAATTGCTGCCTGAGAGAGATCTAAAGGTTGATACATCTACTACAGTTCTGTAAGTATAACATTATTTAGTGTTTTTGATTAACTGTATTTGTAAAGCCTGTGAAGCTTCAAAGATTTTAGAAATAATGAAATAGCTTTATAAGCTATAGAAATGTCTGCTTGTTAAATTTGTATGTGGAGGGGATGACATAGATTTGTGCAGAAGTTGTGTTCAAATTATTTTATTTCATAAGTGAAAGACACCAAAACAGGCACTTTCTTTCTGTTCTCTGCCTGCAGTCATATGTCTAAAGATGATGTCTAATATTAAAGTCCTATGAGGAGCGGCTGAAGGAGCTGGGCCTGTTCAGCCTAGAGAAGAGGAGGCTCAGGGGTGACCTTATTGCTCTGTATAAGTTCATTAAAGGAGGCTGTAGCGAGGTGGGGGTTGGCCTGTTCTCCCATGTGCCTGGTGACAGGACGAGGGGGAATGGGCTAAAGTTACGCCAGGGGAGTTTTAGGTTAGATGTTAGGAAGAATTTCTTTACTGAAAGGATTGTTAGGCACTGGAACGGGCTGCCCAGGGAGGTGGTGGAGTCCCCATCCCTGGAAGTCTTCAAAAGACGTTTAGATGTAGAACTTAGGGATATGGTTTAGTGGGTACTGTTAGTGTTAGGTTAGAGGTTGGACTCGATGATCTTGAGGTCTCTTCCAACCTAGAGATTCTGTGATTACTCTCATTGTCACACTCCTATTAGCAAACCAGGAAAAATGCTAGTTTCTTACCCTTGCAGACACTGAATTCACTTGGGTGAGAAGAAAAAACGTTGTTATAGACAAGTATAGACACTTCCCCATGTGTTTTTGTTCTGCTTGATGTTGGCAAATAAGGGCATTTGTGCTGATGGATATATACCTCTTATGATTTGTCATGATCTAAATGCAGCTCTAAATGTAAATTTACTTCTGACAATGCTTCTAGACCACCTTAAATTTACTTAATATTACAAGTAAACAAGTAGCTGCAGTACTCTAGAACATGTCTCAGAAAGGGAAATGTACAAGAGACAATGAGAAATGACTTACCCTCTTTCCAGGTGGACCAGGTGGGCCAGCTTCACCTGAAGGACCTGGTGGACCCTGCAGTGGAAAGTGGTAGGCTTAGTGGTAACGAAAGATAAAAGTTATAGTCCTTCTTAAATTCAACATATGTCTGCAATATGTTGATCCCCTTCAATAGACAGAAAGTCTGTTGAAGTTTATGTAGTCCATAAATATACATACAGAAATGATACTTGCTTAATCAGCAAATTCTTTCTTAGGGTAGTTTTTGGAGATTTCAAAAGGTTTTGTTAGTGTACAAAATGCAACCACTCTTTTCTTTTCCTGCTTAAAACAAATCATTTCAGCCCAGAAAGTGGCTGCACAGAAGTAGCATATGATCTTAGACTACTGCCTACCTCTATTAAGAAGTGTTTCTTGTGTTTTCAGGTGCTCAAGTTGCTACTTTTGCTACAGTTTTCACTAACATCTGTAAAATAAATGCCCCTATGTGGTCTTCTATTGAAAATCTTTTGTGCACTGATAAGCCATTTGCCTACTTCATTTAGGTTAACCTGTAATAATCTTTTAAATATTTTGGGGTTGCTGAACAGTTTTTTTTTCTTCATGAACACAACACTCTAAAAGTACTTATTCTTGAGTAAGACATACAGATGCTCATCCTGAAGTTTGCAGGTTAAACCCCAGTTTATAACTTAGTTGCAACCATATGTCCAATGTACTAACATTTTTCTTTCAAGCTGTACTGTATTGTACTGTATTTCCCTGATAACTAGAAATTCCAGAGCTGTTAAGAGACTTTCCAAAATGGAAACCCTAGCTTTTTGCAACAGAAAATGAAATTCATAATGTTTTAACATAGAAATCTCCAGAAAGGTAAGAGCTTTTATGATTAATATGGGTATTACTCAGATAGATTTAACATGAAATACAGCAGAAATTCCTAGATTTTGCTTCATTTCAACAAGTGGGCTAATGAAGACTATTTTGCTGCAGCATTACTTTCTTATGCTCAGAGTTGCTCTATTTTTAGTGCTTCTCAGCAGCTCCAGCACAAATTCTTAACACATCGTTTGTTTCTACTTCTAAAAGAAATTGACCTCTTGCTTTTGATTGTGTGTATTATATAGATACTTCTATCTCTACAAGGAAAGAATGAGATATTTTTTCAGTACAATACAAAAAAAGGAATCCATTTAGAAAATATTTTTTAAGAGCATGAATTTATAGAAACCACTGATTCAGCAAAAAGTACTTTCTTAGCGTAGGAGAGAACATGCAGCCAAAACAAAATGAATGAAACAACTCACAGGTTGACCAGGATCACCATCTTCACCCTTCTCTCCACCAACACCATCTTGACCCTACAGAAATCATGTGAAAATAAACAAAAGACAAAATTCAGACAAAATAAGTAATTTACTTTCATATATCAAGATAAGAATACAGTTTTTCTATAAGGAATTTTTCTAAGGACAGTCATTTTCAAAACTTTTTAAAGATTTCCAAACCTTTTGTTAGATTTAAGAAATATATGAACAGCCAGAACAACTGCTCTGACAAGAAAGACCTCATTCTCAAACAGAGAAGAGGTGAGAGTAACTAGAATTCAGTGAAAACTAAGACCAGGACCTAAAACTGTTCTTAAAATATACTTACAGCTGGACCAGGTTCCCCAGGGGGACCAGGATCTCCAGGAAAACCAACCGGACCCTAAATAAGTCAGGAAAAAAAAAACACACAGGAATATGTCATCCATTGAGAAGCAGACAGCAGTCAATAGAAATGTTTTGTGAAGAATATAATGAAGTTAATTCAAATGTAGAATTTGTAGCTCTGTATTTAGCAGAACTTCAGCAGTGCTTCACAATGCTTTCTGTTAAAATTATTAAGCTTACTTACTGGGTTACCCTTAGGGCCATCATCACCTGGAGGTCCTTTAGCACCTGGTGGTCCGGCTGCTCCGGGTGGACCAGCCTCACCTTTTTCTCCCCTTTCACCTTTCGGACCCTGTAGAAATCGTGAACACAAAAAATATTGTCTAGGAATTGAATGCCTAAAAACACATTAGTGGCAAAACTGTTTTTCAGATCTGGACAATGTTATTCAATAAATGGTTTGCATGTGAATGGGAAATCAGGCCCTCAGCCTCAGATTGGAAAACCTGTGTATCTCAGGTCTGACTGCCAACATCTGCACCCAGATGCGAGTCTGAACCTATTCTGCATCAGTGAACTGTTTCCAGAGAGATAAATACGTATATAAAAGTTAATACTTTGGGAAGAACAAATAGGTACTCTTTTATGAAATCTTCACAGCTTTATTGTCTAATTGTTAGTACAAGATGTGGCTATAATTATAAGGATACAAACTGCATTTCAAGTTCTTCACTGAAAATTTAAAGACAACATACACAATTAATCTGATTAAATGCTTTCTAAAGCAAGCACTACCAGATACCTTTGTTAACCATGATACAGGTTAGTAAGACAAAATCAAAGTACTCACGGATGTTCCAGATTCTCCAGGAGGTCCAGGGTTACCAGCTTCTCCAGGTTCACCCTGTACATGTGTAAAGATAAATTAATGAGTCATCAGGTAGAATATTTCTATGAATTTATTCTGTTACTACATACCGTTGCATGCTTATTCATGTTAACAGCTTATAGGAACTGTCTTTTATTGAGACTACCTAAAGGCAGTTGTTACATGTGTTTTTGCAGAACTGGAATCTGAAATTTTTGAAAGAATCTGTCAAACTAAGCTTTTAGTGAGACAGGAAGACAAACTTTCCCTGTGGGCTTTGGAAGTTCTTCCCTTTTATTATCCCATACATTACAAATTTCCTGTTTGTCTTCTTCTTTTCTAGTCACAAAAAAGCCAAAGAAGTATATTGACTATGTATATATGTATATTTTCCCTTTAAGATATATTTTTGCCTGGAAGTAAGTCCCTACAAATAAGAAAATACTATTTGGAGATTAATTTCAATTGAGTAGAGACATTATTGCTGAAGCTACTGTTAAAATAAATAATTACATAAAGAAAATCTATTAGGATAAAGTAATAGCATAATCGTTAGTAAAACTTTTACCACAGGCCATAAAAGCATATGCTATGTAATTGCTAGTGATGGAAATTGTTTAGTAAACCAGATGGCTTTGAAAACACCATATGAGAACACCAATCCATACAAGTCAAAGATTATACACTATTAATTGAACATTAAAGTTAATTCCGTCTTTTTTTTTTTTTTTTTTTTTTTTTGAGCCAATACATAGTATTATACATATAAAAGATTCTTTGTCATTGTTCATTTTCAAATTTAGTTATGACTGATTATTTTCTAGCTCAGTGGACTGATAAATAAACCTTTATATAAACTACTCTGTTAGTAGAATGTTTAGCTAGTAGTGTCACAGATACACAAATCTGTGAAAGGATAACAGAACTTGCTTTCCAATTGTCATGGAGTGCTGTGGTAACAAATAGATTTTTATTCCAGAGGATTTTTTTCAATTTGTGGTTGTTAATAGGGGATTTTTCCCCTCATTTTCTCATTAAACTTGTGTATCCTTCATATCCTGTATGATCTGCATGCCCCTGTGACAGTTCAATTAATGCAGTGTGCATCTTTCTCATTTCTATGCAATGGAAAAGTATAAATCATAAAACATGAAATTTAAACAAACCTCATACTGTAGATACCATTTTTTTTTTCTTATAGAAGCTAACGTCAACGTGATGACCTCACTAGGACCAAAACTTGGCCAAATGTAAATATTAAGTTAGATAGATGAAATAAGATATGACTACCCAGGTGAATTCCAGAATAAGGTAATTAATAGATTATCAGAATTTTAGGGGCAATATTAACATACCCTTTAGAAAGGACACTTCTAAAGGGTAAAGTTGCCTTTAGAAACTGTGGTTAATTAGACACACTTAATTTTACAGTGATCTTAATGAATGATCCCTCTTAGTACTTAAAATTGTTTATATGATAAAGCATATTTTAAAATATGTCTGGTGGATGGATACTTCAGGTCAATAAGCACTGAGTATCCTTTGTAAGAAAATTCATAATCTTCATTTCCTTATTATTTTCTGAACAGTAGTTTTGCTTTCAACTGATGTAAACATCCAAGGCCCAGCTTTGCAAAGTTTTGAGCAATTTACTGGATATTTAGAATATCTTTATGTTAGGCCTTTGATATCAAATTAGAGATCAGTGTGTGCTGGTACATTCTGTTTTTCCCCTTTTTCTTAATTATAAGCATGACAAAGAGAATAATTGCTGGGCGGAAGCTGGTTTTAAGTGGTTCTGGTTGAGTGTAAGTCTCAAAACTTCTAGACTGCTCCATGGAGGATACAGGCATTAATAATGCAAGGCTACATGCATGTTTGTGCTTCAGATTTCTTTGAACATTTAAACCTTCGTGTGTACAGCAGGTGAACAAACAAGATAGCTAAAAATACATGGCACTAAATGTGTCAAAAAGTGTTTATAATTTGACAGAAGGGGTCTTTGTATTAATGATAAAAGATCTTCTGCTACTCCTCAACAATGACAGGAAGGATGCCAAAATATTTTTCCAATCAGCACTGCATTATATTATCTACAGTATATCTCCTGAGGGGGGGCACAGGCCAAAGTATGCCGACATAATAAATAATAACAACAACAATAATAATAATACATTGGGGGAAAAAAATATGTGGGAAGAGGAGGAAAAGGGAAAAGGCTTTGGTTTTGTTTAAAAGCGTGAACAGTCCTCCTATTGCAGTAACACAATGTGATAAAAACAAAACTCCTCCTGACAAAAACAACTCTCCATTATTTCTCAGCTTGCAGAACTCATTAAATGGAACTGAAATTAAGAGGAAAGGAGTCTTAACTAGGAAAACAAACAGTCATATGCTACAACTTGAAAAGGAGGAAGGAAGTAATTAGAAGAAATAAAACCTCCAAAATAATATACGTGGAAGCTTCTTTGTATGAATGCGGACAACACAGGAAATAAGCAAGAGGAAATAAAAATGACAACTAGGGATACACAAATCTGAATGTCATGTTGAATTAAATTTAGTGGGATGATTGTTGGGATTCTAAATCTGTTTCCAGATTTTCAACTAGCTTAAATCATCTTCAAACCTTTAACTTTATTGGAACTATATCTATTTCTATGGGGAACAAACACATATTGATGTGACTTTTGCTTCACCTCACAGATATGTTTACCACAGTATCTTATATTCTTAACCTTCCAGGTAGAAGGCTACATGATATTCTAAGCCACAGCAGTATAAAATAATACTGTTGAAGCCAATTATGTTACTTTAAACTGTGTAACCAAGGAAATCACCATAGCCTTATACTTACTAATCATTCCAAAAACTACATCTTCTCCCCCAAAGCTCTTGCCTAATACTTAAATAATTTTGTGATGTAAAATGTGAAAGAAAAAAAAAAACAAACAACAAAACAAACAATAGTAAATCAGCCATTAGAAGTATTGGTTGATTACTATTAATAATTATTAATGAAAGATATTTTGGAACTGTAACATATCTGTATAGCACCAAAGAAGAATCAAAATATATATTCCTATTCCAACGTTTTCTCCTTCTAGGTATGACATAATCAACATTCTCACCTTTTCACCAACACCTCCAACAGAGCCAATTGAGCCTGGTGGGCCTTGGGGACCCTGCAATGATACAAGATGTTATTTCAAGTACAGTTACCCCAAATATATTGCTTATTACTGAATTTCAAAAGGAATTTAAAGAGAAAAATAGATTAATTCTTACATCAGCTCCATTAGGACCTTGGGGACCTCTTGGACCTGGAGGACCAGGTGGACCCTGTATCAAAGAGACAATTTGGTATATTTAAAATCATAGAATAAAAGTCCAGTGGGGCTTCTTTGGCCAACTATAAATCATATCTTCAATCTGTAAGAGACTTTTAATCTTCACAGTGCTACAACAACAGCAGGGCTAGATTGCAGCCCACTGCATGAGTTCACAAAAATATCCAAGATACATAGTACATGAGCTGAAAATGATATAATGATTGTGAATCATGAGGACTTGTTTCCCTGTGCATTACCTACATATCCCTTCCACTGCACAAAGACCTCAGAGTAGCTTATCTGTCTGGTAGCACCCATATGGCCGTAGTGTACCATGGTGACTACAGATGGGCAGTAAAAAAGCAGGCAGCCTTGGCATAAGGTGTTGGAGGCACACACAAAATGTAGATAGCTTGCAATTCTGTCAAGACCAGCACAGAAGGCATTGTGACAACAGCATAAACAGTTGAAGAATGTAGTCTCAAGATGACCCAGAGAAACAAAACCAAATAATGTTTACCATCTTTTGTCATACAATTACAGTCCAATGGAAAATGTGCCATTGATCCCTGATGCTATGGTACAATGCCCTGAAGTTCCTATTTCAGAAAAGCAGTTCCAAATTCTTCAGTGCAGTGGTGTCTTTTCTCTTTCTTTCCTGACCCTGCTTGCCACTATCCTGTCAGGCAAACTTGGTTGCTTTGCTACCTACTTTTCAGAGTATTTTCTGAAGTTATATAAATCTTTATCTTAGAGTTAAGATGGATGCAGGAAAGCAAAATAAATCCCAGAGGCAGTTCAAAATGCACAAATGTTTCATGCTCAGGCAACAAATTCAGGAGTAAATTATCAAATTGTGAGCTACAGAGAAAATACAATAATATAAAGATGATACTCATTGCCCCCAGAGTGACTGATGGGGACAAAGTCTTACCATTGGGCCCACATCACCATTTTCACCTTTTTCACCTGGTGGGCCAGGCAGACCCTAAAACACAGGGAAGAAATATGAAAACTATTAGTGGGGTATCTGGAATGATGAGATATAAATCAATATAAAACAATATATATATACATGTGAAACTTGGGCAGGGAAGGGGGGAACAAAAGAAAACCAAACCAAAACAAACCTATTTGTAATAAATAAATAAAATTAATTTTTCATATTACAGCAAATGTATATGTAGTCCTGGGATGTATAAACAAGGTGAATCAGAAAATTAAAAAAAAAAAAATAATGGACACACATAAATGCTAGGGTGGCTGACTTGAAAAACAGTGTCATCATTATCCAAAACCCAAGTGGGCGTTTGGATAATTTGATTTATGCTATGATACATATATATGTCAACAAAACATGATCAATGCAGCACAGTGAAGTGGCATGCAAAGATGTCTAAGCTACCTCAGTATTGGAAGCCGTAAAACTGCTTTAGCAAGGTGTCCACTGGAGGTAATGAATCCTGCTGAGAGGCATTGCATTGCGTTATGCAAACATTCTTACAAGCAAAGTGTCCAAGTTTGTCTAGTAACAAACATCAAGAGAAGGAAACTGTAGATGATGCTAATACTGATACCTAGCATAATGTTCCCCCAGCTAGAAACACTATCACCACTAAGCTGGGCAATCCTAAATGTAGGTTACTTGGCTTCTGCATCAAGCCAAGGAGTCCAATAGCATTGTAGTGATTTACGTTATATTAAGGTCTGGTTTTAAGTTTCATCTCCAGTGTTCTGCTACTTCCAAAGTATGTATCAAAATATTACCCACCAGATTGGAAAGGGCAACTTGTCATCTTAGCTACAAAGCTGTATAAAAATTAGGAAGTACGAACATAGCCAACACCATATCTATTTCTCAGCTGCCCTCCTACTTTGACACAATCTGAACAACAGAAAGACTTGTTAAAATTCAGAGGTATACCTTTTCTAAAAATGATGTATGTCTCTGTTGTCTATTACAGTGAAAACTTGGCTGACCTGTCAGTGCCTTGTGGTTGTTGTGAAAACTTATTTATTATTAAACATTCAACATGAAAAAGCCAATGTTAACTCATCAGATACTGCTGTTTTTTTGTTTGTTTGTTGTTTGTTTATCTATCTATCTATATGTATGTAGGTATATCCATTGCTTGTTTTAAAAGTTGCAATCTCAGGTACTGATTCTTCTAATTGTTTCTGTAAATATTAAATTTAAAGCACATTTTACACTGCTTGCAGAGGCCATATTTATGAAACCTCAAAGGCAATTAAACATTCAATTGATATTTATGTCTTTGAAAATATTATCAAAAGCCATTCAATGAACACTTAATTGTAACACTGAAAATTTCCTACTGATTTCACTGAATTGCTATTTCATTCATTATTGGACATGGCATTTTGGGAGTCTTTTCAGTTCCTTTTGGCAAGATGTTGTTGAGGTGCTTGCTATTTTTATATTTCAATATTTAAGTAAAATTGCCATAAACTGTGAGGTAACTTAGATATGTTAGTAGAGTTTTTCAGATTTTCTTGATTTTCTACTCCTTTTGTCAGAAATACCCTTCTTTAAAAATACTATAAAATATATTTTGAACAGCAAAGAAATTCATAATTAAGGTAATAAATATTCAAAATAACACATTTTCACTTTTATGAACAAAAATACTTTTCCTTAATGACCAATTTAAGTATTATCACTAGAATTTAATTGAAATTAGTGTAATAGAATTACCATGGAATATTATATATAAGAAAGAAAAAATTACTCCTCGATAGTTCATTATTACCATGAGAACTGCATTACTTGATAAAAGAAATTCCTAATTTCTCAGTGATACTTCATACAATTAGCATTTTGGTCCACATACATAAAAGACAATCAGAATCAGAAAAATAATTCCTCTCTTTAAGCTAATTTATTTTTATATTTATGTAGCTTCGTGCTGATTAAACATAAAATGGGAAGGTAAAGTGCACTAGTCTTTCCAGAAACATCACCTGAAACAGTATCCTAAATCTGAGAAAAATAAAAGGGACAATTTCACTCTGTTTAAAATGGTAAAAAACAACAATTCATAAGAAAATTTAGGATTTTTTTTTTTCCTGATTGATTATCTTTGAAAATAAAGAAGTTTTCACTTTCAATGGCAACATGAATCTACACAAGACATACATGTCAGTGCAGTAATAAACCATTTACCTTCCGTGGAGGTTTGCAATATTTTATAAACTTCACTAAGTTTTGTGAACCATGTTGTGTAATAGAATTTAAAATAATAATAGGTACAGATTAAGGTTTGGTTTACTGAATGAGGTGAGTCAATTCACACATGGTGGATTAAGAGGAGACGTATTCTTTAATATATTAATCACTATAGCTATCATTTTCCAATTTTCAAAGGAGAGTCCAGTATTATTTATACTACAACTTAAAGCATGAATTAGAAATAGTTTCAAAGTGCTTTCTTCTCCATTGTTTTTGAGAGAAAGAAATGTGAAACTATAGGTATACTGCTAATGATGGCAGCAGTCTATAAACTTCACCGAGTTCTGCTAATGTTTCAGAACACACATGATGGCTGTAATGATATATCATTGAGAAACACATTACATTGCCAAAACCTATTTTGAAAATGCGGCAAATGATTAGGACACATTAAATACTCGTCCAGGTTGAATATTTTCTTTAAAATGTGTATCTCCAGTAAAAAAGAACTGCTCTTTATAAACCAGAAATTGTTTGATTCAATAAACAAATGAATTACTGAATGACATTCTAAAGCCTACAGCTGCCAGGAATTCAGTTTCAGAGCATCCTGCCAATCTTCTTCAGCATTAAATCTGTTATTTGTACATGAACTGTATCAATATGGGCTCTTTCAGCTCTTACTAACTGATACTAACTGATGTATTTAATAGAAGACAATACTCATTCAGTTTCTAACACAGAAATAAGGCTTCTTACAGGTGGAGGGTAAAACATTAAATAAATGTACCTGCAATCCAATAGGGCCTGGGGGGCCAGGGAAGCCTCGAGGTCCTTCGTCACCTTTTTGCCCAAACATCCCTTGCTGACCTCTTGGGCCCGGCTCCCCATCACCTCCCTGTTTGGAAAGAGCAAAAAGCAAAAATATCGCAGGTCAGATAACAGAAGAAGCTCTTGTGATACCACTGGCAAAACAACTAAGAGAGGGCTCAGAATCAGCCCTGATATCTTTACAAATATCATACATATCTTTACAAATATCAATATCAATCGAGTACACCAACTTGATTGAATTAAATCTGTTGTATAAACAGAATAGCAGCATATGTCTTGGTTTAATGTAGGTCAAACAATACTACAAGTCTCACAAGAATTTTCCCTGAATACCTCTTCACTTTCACATCTGCATAAACTTTCTAGGTATTGAACACCTACATATTAGTAAAATATGAATAGCACATAGCTCTACCAACATTTATGGCCGAAGAATTCAAAACTTAAAAAAAAAATCATTTCGGTGCTAGGTGTATTTTAAAAATAGATGCTCTCTTTTAAATGCATTTAGTATCAAACTGATTTTACTATGGACTGTTATAAAAAAATCAAACAAATTGGCTGAAAGGATGGGCCCTATTCATTACTTACACAATTTCATTTTTAATAATTCCTTCAAATTATGTCCTGCTGCAAATCAAGTAATAGATATGCAAGCTTGTTTATAATAAACAACTGAATGTAAGGACACAGCAGTTAACAGTGATTTGAAGTCTCTTCCGGAGCAAGGAGCACAAATTACCATACGCTTCTCAGAACTTCTAAGGAGAGTTATAGGAATATTGTGGTTTGCTCTGAACAAGCTACTTACAGCTATACCAGGAGCGCCTACAGGACCCTGAAGTCCTGGTGGTCCTGGAGGGCCCTGCAACAACAAAAGGAAAAGTTAGTAATTATGGCGTCTGGAATGAGATTAATAGCAAATCTATTTGAACGATCAAACACTATTAAATGCTTCTACATTTCTCCATAGAGAACGTAGCATATTCACAATCTTTTTTTCACTTCAGTAAAAATACGCATTGTTTATTTAGCTCTCAAAGACTCAGATTTTTGTGTCTATAATAAACTTTAAACTGACATTTATTGTAAGCACTTACAATGTTTCAGAATATTTAAAATAGACTCTATGCAAAATTGAATGAAGATGAAAACTATTTTTTCAAAATTAGAAATATCAGACCTTTCAATGAGATTTCTGGAGAAAACACCAACATTTAAAGTATTACCTAACTATTCTCCTTTAAATAAAATACTTATTGTCTGGATTAGATTTATGAAATCATAATTTATTTATTTATTTATTTATTTATTTTGTGACAGCACAAAGTTTATTTTGACACCTATGAGGCATGAGAAAAATCTAACATGTGAATGCCAAGTTCTTGAGCACTGGGATCCACATTCCCTTTTATATTAAATCCTTTTTTCATGAGAAGGAAAAATATTTCTGAGAAGAACGTAATCTTTTTCAGTCAGGGAGATTAGGAAAAGGGACTTCAAAGTCCATTTCTTTTTTGGGGTTCTATGCATATTTTAGAACATCTTATTTTCTAGGGAGTTGGAAATTTCAAGATATGTATTCCTACTCTTTTATTCTGAGCTCCTTTTTTTCCTTTCATTTCATTTTTTCTTAACATATGTATTACATACATCATGGCAAAAGGAGAAACAAAACTTTTTAGCCTGTATTGTGACATATCTAAATTAAAGAACTCCTAGGAATGCTCCTATAGACTGGGAGGGTTACCACGAGGAAGGGAATTAACATGCACAAATTTTAAAATATTGGAATGCCCTTATTCTACACACTGCAGGATGCTTCTACCTCTTCCTTCATTTTATAGGGCCCAGAACAAGACATACAAAATGTTAACCTCATTTGATACTCATTTTGATGCAAAATATTGTTTGAAGGTACTTTAGTACTGACTAATGAAAAGTTATTTGGACACATGCTCAGACTCTCTTTTCCACTGCTCTGGCGGGCAAAAGGAGAGAGACTGATCAGAACTGCAAGAGATTATGCAAGACTAATTTCAACATGAAGCAGGATTTGTTCAATGATTTGGTTACATGTATGTTTCTTGGAGAAATGGGTTTTATAATAGAACTGCTCTCTCATTCATATGTATATTACAGGGTTTTGCAAATAGTTTATTATTAACACTTGTGCTTTAATCACAATAGGATTGTGAATAGTATGTATTTTCAGCCCTGAAAACTGCAGAAGCAAGTCTTTCTCACATAAATAGTTGAAAAAGACAAGCCTATCTTTAAAAACAAACAAAAAAATCTTGTAATTTTTCAGCACATTCTGTCTCCACATTTTTTTCTACAAAATTATCATAAAAACGTAAAATGCTTAAATGTGTATGCATAGTCCCACAAAACATCATCTAATTCTGTGGAAGCCATAAATTTTCTGCAAATTTTAGAAGCAATCTACTTTTATGATGCTCTATATGTAGTTAGTCATAATAAGCTCAGTGCTTTCAAGATAGTAAATATGCTTAGCTATGAATACCCCTGTGTTGACTTCTGAGTTTTGATAACCGTGAATGTTGGTGAAAAATAATATAAAACTGAATTTTGGGATAAGAAACAAAACAAAACAAAACTAATTTGATTATTTCTTGCTTCAAATTTTAAAGTAGGAAAAAGCTTGGAAGAGGAAGTGCTGCAGAAATAATTAGTTCCAGGTTTACTGATGGGCCTAGTGATAGTGTTAGAAAACTTGTATAAGCCATTTCTTGTGAGGTCTTAGCTGTTCTGAAATGTTGAAACCAGTTAAGTTCACTCTCTAATAATTAGGTATTTTTAAAATAATTTTAAGCTGTATTAATAGATTTCTCTACTAAGTCTTCATCATTATGGCTAAGAAGCTAAAGTTGGGTGTGTCACATAATCCAGAGAGTCAGCTTAAACACAGTAAGACAATGTATACTCTTGGCCTCTCCAAGTTCAAATGCAAAATGGATAAATTAAAATGATATAGGAAGGGTGCTTCGGAATGTAGTTTAACCCATTTACTTTTTAATGATTCTGTAGGCTCAAGGAACATGATAAATACTAAACATTTGCATTTATGTTTAGTATTTCTAATACTCTATTAAAACTCAACATTATTTTGAAGAAGCATTTTAAAATGTGCCTTTGTTCCTATTTATCGAGGTAGCAAAACTATATGAATACCTTTTATTTATGAAAAACAGAATGGACAAAGGATTTTGCTACTCACGTTTTCTCCCTTGTCACCTTTACTACCTTTTTGACCCGGTTCACCAATTTCACCCTGTAATTGAAAGTTAAAGGTTAGTTTTTGTTTAGAATGGCCTCCTTCACATATAGCTTACATCAAAATCACAGTATCTTTAAATGTTCCATTTGATATGATTACTCTGTGTTGTATGCTTCAGTTTCAAGTGTCAAGGCCTAAAGGGGACAATTCTGCACCATTCAACAGTATATCATATTAATCCGATATTAACTGTTATACTGCAAAGGCCCACACGATGTAGCTTTGAAGTATTATGATACTAAGTTCTAAATAACGGAAATTGTGTTCCTCACCTTTAATATGAACTTTTAACAACAGTACAGCGATTTACAGGCTTATCTAACTGCATGTGACTGAATAATTGTTTCTTACTGCCATGTACAATATTTCAAAACTCTAATATGATTCATATTGCTAGGAAACCATGTCAGGAAGAAAAGTTTCTTTATACAATTAAAAAAAATTCACAGAAAATTCTGTGGAACAAATAACACTATAGCATTATAAAAACAAACCTCAAAGTCCTTACCTATACACTATATTAACTAACAGAACAGTGCTGGATCAAACAAACATGCAAGATAATCCTGAAAGGTGCTGTGTCCTGAATTCTGCCAGAAGTTAACAGAATATCTCTGCTGCAAGTACATTTTTCTAACAGTCTCAACCTATTACAAATGGTTCTAAATCACCATCCATTATTGAGAATATTTAATCTTACTCATTCCATAGACCAAATTTCTAAAATAGGCAAAAATGAATTTTGATATCATGTGACTTGAATTATTTTGCCACACTTTAATCCTTGTTCCTTTTCCAGGATAAATGTTATTTTTCTATCTCTTGAACACAAATCCCAGTCTGGTGAGGCATCTGTCACTCAGACATCCGATAACAGAAGGCTGTGGTTTGTTTGTTTGTTTTTTAATTTGCAGTGTATTGGGGGAGTCTTAGGGGCACGAATGAGTTGTTTAGTTGCTATATTTATTGTGAGGAGACCTGAAACCAGAAAACTGCACTTACAAACATTCTCACAGGTATATTAATGCTAGTTATAATGATTCACCTTGTCACCATCTTCACCGGGAGAACCACTTGGACCAGCAGGACCAGGAAGCCCTACAGGACCTTGTACTCCATCACGTCCAGCTGGACCTTGAGGACCTTTTTCACCCTGGTTTTGAAGAAAAGGAACTGATCCACATTATCACAGGAGACGAACAAAGCTTGCACTGCAGTGAGTCACGTTAGCAATATGTAAATACAGTCCAACCCCACCCAAAAGATGCTCCAAGATAACACCATATCCTCTATTCAAGTAGAAGCAGCAGTGAATTCAATGCCTATGTTCTCCTGTCTCTCACACCTTCTAGAAAATGAGTTTACTAATATTCACAGTCATCAAAAAACACAACAAATACAGAGGTCATCTCTGTAATACGAGTCTTTAAAATGAACATATAAGCTTAGAAATGCTGCTGTAACGACGAGATTACTAAATGGGTAAATTATTTCCAAATTAAAATTTAAAGGCATCATAACTCTGACATACGAGTGAATGCAGGTTCACAGCTGTGATACAGATACATATTTTCTTAAACCTGATTTCCTCAAAAATATGTTTTGTGAGGAATTTCAAGTAACAAAAGCCTCTGCTCTCAACAATTACTGGCATTATGTCCTTTTATTTTATTTATTTTTATTTTTTTATTTTTTTACTGCTGATTATTTTGCCTTTTCTTTGCTGTGTAAAATGCAGAGTCCAAAAACATGATTTCAGTTTAGGAAAGCATGTTTTGATGTTCCAATAACTGAACTTAGAAATACTAAGGAAAATGATATTACCTAAATATCCATAAAACTGACTTTGTAAATATATCAAATTATCTGAATATTTCTCTAAGCTATGTAAAACTCATTTGCATATAAGTATAGAACTGAACGTGCACATCGTAAAGTTATTATCAGTTGTTTCACATTATCTGAAATGCTCTCAATGTATTCAATGAGAGAAAGGAGGAAGTTCAAAATATTTATAGGGATATTACAAAAGAAACACACTTAGAAATGAAAATGGCAGGATGAAATGACTGTAGTGTTTCAATAATGAGTACAACAAAACATTTTAAAAATCAACAGGTAGGAAACTGTAAATGGTAGAGAATGTATCAGAAAATTATGCTAAACAATAATGGTAGCTGAGGACAAATATACTTGTGCTCTACTGCAGAGTGGCTGGATACAAAATCTAAATGTAAGACTGACTTGAGAACCTTTCTTATTATAATCACTTGCTGCTGTGATAATAACAAGTTTAACCCTTCTTGAGTGTTAGAGAGCATCACAATAAATGTTTTAGTATTTAATTAATTTGATACATCTAATAGGCAAATACCATAGTGGGAAAAAGTAATGTAAAATTTAAAAAGTAAAATTGAAAAGTAAAATTTCTGGAATGAAAAGTCTGTGCTATGCCAGTTAAATATGACTCTGTGATTACTTACAGGAGCACCCTTCTCTCCTGCAGGGCCTGGAGGACCCTGAGGTCCAGGACGACCTGGTAGACCAATTGGACCAGCAGTACCTGCTGCTCCACGTTCCCCTGGTGAACCCTGGAAAGGAATAATACAAAAAAAAAAAAAAATAAAAAAGTAAGAGAATTCTGATGTATCCCTGATAGCTGTTGACCATAACTCAGGTCAACAATTCACATTTGCCAACAGTGAAGAATACCTGTGCTACTCTGAGATTTCACAGTTGGTAGAAGGGTACACATTCAGCATGTGTACAATTAAAGGCAAAAGTTGAAAGAACTAACCTGAAGTTTGCAGCTGATAGAGTTGATAGTTCTTCTTCAACACTTTTTTTTTTTTTTTTTTTTTTTTTTTACCTCTTCCTGTATTTGTTCATCATAATAGGAATGTGCTTCAGCCTGTTTTCAAGATCTTTTCTCTCTATGAGTTTCCAAAATACATTAGCATACTATCTTGATGAAAGAATACCCACCATATGAAAACACGGAACTAACTAACCTACAACACAACTCTAAATTTTCATCAGGTATTGTACTGTACATAGCTGCATTGATCAATATGTTTCTGCCCTTCAATTCACTTGTGTAAATCTCAAGTATAATGACTAATTTGATGTGTCATGCAAAGGAGGCTTGGATGCACTGGTATTTTCAGATAAGCACATATAAATTTTAAAACATAATACTGCAAATGAAAGGAGAAAATAGAAGCGTACATAGAAAAAACACTGGAACTCTGTATTCCAAAATTGTGTATTCCACAAAAAACAGCACATACAGAGAGGTAGGAACATGATGGTCTCCTGCATACGGACAACATATGGAGAACGACAGAGTTTCTTTGTGCTTTTTTAGAACTGGCTAAGAACTCTAACAGGAAATCCAGTTTTGCCAGTCTTGACACTAAGGATGTTGTACATCCTCCTGCTACTGCAATTTCAGTAGCTGTGGCAGCAGGAAAAGAAAGACAGCTGAGTATTCTGTTCCATTATATTTGAGCTATGGGCTAGTCTCGTGGCTACAAGTCTAAACTATGTCACTAGCAGTAACACAGTTAACCTTGAATTTGTGGACCTACTGGAAACTGAGAAACAAAGAGAATGGTCCTATACACTTCTACGTTTTGTTCTTCTCCATGGCATATTGCTCCTGGACTTATTCCATTATTATAACTTGTACTGGTTACAAGTAAGGTGCTTTTCCCTCTAGGTTACTGTGGCAGAATAGAGTGCTGAATGACTGCTCCAAAGAACAGAATGCTGAACAGTTATGCTGAATGTTTTTTTTTTTTCTTTTCTTTTTTTTCCTTCCAAATTATCTGATTTATCAAATTAGATCTAATTTTGCATTAGCGTTCAAGCAGTATTTATACAAGACTTGGATGACTTTATCCTTCCATGTGTTTTTTTTTGAAAGTCTGGGTGGATGCCTAAGTTTGAATCCTATTTCTGTTATTTCACTTCCTACGACTTCAGTGAATTAAACAAGAACAATTCACAACCCTGCAGCCATACTGCCATGGTCTCTGGTCCTGTCAGATCTCATAAGCTAAACAATTCTAGGTCAGCTCATCAGTAGAATGCAAGAATAGAGGGGAAAAAATAGAAGGGAAAGTAACTCATGGACCTTTCTTACATTAGACAGCAGACACTACCAGTGGTCACAGTTTCTAGTAGCTCTTTCTACTAGGCCAACTTTTCACTTGCATTTTTGCATCACTTTTATTTGCCATACTTAAATTCCACTTGAGGCATGAACAGAAAGTTTGCATTCTGTTTTCAAGGATCCTCTTATTTGTTTGTGAGAATAGCTGCATAGCCTGTGATCAAAGTAAAACATATTAAATTATAGCCACAACTCAGAAAAGCATTTTAGGTTTAGGTCACTTTCACTATGAAATAATCGTATTATCAAACTCCCTGTTAACCTGTGATCATTCAGTGCTACTCACATCTTTGCATCTTCTTTTCTCATCTTTTTATCAATTTGTGGCTTTTTTTTCCTTTTTTTTTTTTTAAATAAAATCCTCTGAAGAATGGAAGTGAATTAAATGCTTTGTCATGTATTTCTTTTATACAGACGATAAGCTCATTAGTGACTGTGTATATCTCACCTTCTGTGGAGAGATGTAATTATAAATTTGCATACAGTATGTGGACATAACAGTACTATTTACTGATTGTTAACAAAATGCTCAACAAGTGAACATTCCCATGAATGAAAAATTTCATGAGATAGAGGAAGATAGCTCTATGCAGTTCAATGCTGATAACTGCGTAGCCTTTAGGTGGCAAATTCCGAGTCCAATTTGGGTATCCTATCCCTAAGTTGGCTAATGAAAAATGACTGCTTGACATTCCAAAGATCTTTCTCTCAACAGAATTCATCATTCCATACAGTAGTGTGAGAAGGGAATAAAAAAAAAAACAGAGGACAAAGATAGCAGATAAGAGAGAACTGTTAAAAAAATAAACCAAAAACAACAAAACAAAAACAAAAACAAAAAAGAAAAAAATGGTCTGGAGTGCATTCATGCACTCTTTTGTCTAAATCCCTCTAAGCACAGTAATTGGCATGCACCGTATTTGGAGCAGCCATTTGTTTGGTATGCTTGCAGATGTACGTGCTAGCCAAATAAATCGTATAATTGACCATATATACTAGTTAGAAGCAATTGGTATTGGCAGGGAATTGGAGGAAAATCACTCAGTGGCATGAATTCTCTTCCTCTTATAAATTGCAAATGAAGACTCCATTATAATTAACACTTCTGCATGTACCCTTTGTTGGCTAAAAATAGATGGGAAAATATTTTAGGACTACTTAATGTTCACAGTCTGCTATGAAATGTTGGGAGAAAAAAAAACAAGCTGTTGTGGTTTAATTATGGTGCTTGCAGACGTACAGAAAACTGGTATTAAGGGCATCTCTACATCTTATTCACTGAAAAACAATTTCAAAATAAGAAGTTAGTAATTAAATGAAATAGAAAAAAACACCACTGGACTTCTGGAGTATTTTCAGGTCAGCTTGGTGCTGTTTCTGCCTCAAGAGGCCTGTTTTGCACAACAGTAAACTCAAAGTAAATTTGACAGAAAAAAATATTTTTCCTTCAAGCTCTTTCCACTTTGCCCATATTTCTGCTACAACTATATATAGTTGTTTTTTTCCCTCAAAAACAAACAAACCAACCAACCAACCAACCAACCAAACAAACAAAAAAAACACTTGCAAATAATTTTGAGCTTCCTACGTGATTCTTTTATGACTATAACTTAGCAGGAAGTGTGGCCCCAAAGGCATGAATTTGTAAAATGAATGAGTTGGTACTGTGCTCCTGATACCCATGCTCTGTGTATTTCTGGAGTAAACTTCACACTGACTCTACTCTGACAGTGAACTCCTATTAGCTGGTGTGTATTACAAGGGCTCCTGGAATTTCTCTTTCAAATTAGTTTCACGTGAAAGAAATACAGTTCATGAGCTCCAAGAGAGCTCCATGATATGAACCAAAACATGGTAAGTAGGAACGATAAAGACATTCGCCTCAAAAAGACCTGATGTTCTAAACTAAAATACTAATAGACATACTCTATAGGAAGTAGAAAAACAGGGAACATTTGAATTTATATTCAAACACAGGTATATCAGAATATGGACAGCCATCATGAAACAGAGTAAGTTTTTTTCCTCACAGCCTTTCATGACACATATATATGAGAAACTATGATAGTTCTGACTTCAGTTACTGTGTGCACATCCTGTCTAGGAAAGTGAAGTGTGCTGAAATGTCAGGTATGCTTGAGCTGTCTGGTTACTGCATGCTCTTAAGAGTTCTAGTTCATTGCACCTGAGCTGACCATCCGCTTGAGAGGTTAGTCCACCCTTAGGGCATCCCTTAACAAAAAATGATAACATGACCTTTAGTTTGAAGACACTATTTTGGTCTATGCTTTCTTGATTTTGTTTCGTCTTTTCTTCTAACAGTTTGGGTTCTTATACAGTGGAGCAGTCATCCCTTTCAACTCTCCCTTTTAGCTTCCATTGCATTCATAGTTATCTTCTTCTGATGCCTTTTGAGAATGTACATGTACTGCATTGTGTTAAGATCACAAACATATATTGATTTAAATAATAGAAGCTTAAAGGCATAAATAATTCAATAATTCATTTTAAGAATTAAAATTTTAGGAGTTAAAATTAAGAATTAAAGCTTAAACGTGTGCTACAGTAGAACTTTTCCAACAAAGAAATCTAGTGTAACACATCCAGATTCCAATAATATAGAAATAATCCAAAAGCAAGAATTCTTATACTGTGTTTTTTTTTTTTTTTCCTCCCTGTTTAATGCATTCTAATCCCAGTATGAATTGTAAGGGTATCTGAGAGCTTTGTTACTGAAATACATAGAATTTCAGCTCCTCCATTATTTTTTGTCTAATGAATAGCTTTGTTTTTTTTTCCTCCCCACTTCAGTTGCACTGAATGGAAGAGAGAAATGAGTTGACGAGATGGTTGTCAAAATCTACAGTTTGTGTTTGGGGATGAGTGTACCATTTACATCTAGTGCATCCCTGTAGAACTTCCTTGTATGAAAATAACAGAACAGGCAACTTTAAGCAAGTATCCTATTTCAAGTACTTTCAGTGAATGCCTACTACAAATTGTAATGAAAGAGGCAGCATGTATATATATATAGCAGTAGTACAAACATGAAAAAAAAAATCTAAATATAAACAACTATTGAACACAGGATCATCTAGAAAAACAAAACTACTCATGCTACCTAAGAATTATTTACAATTTTTGAGAAATAATTACATATCTCTGCTTTTCTATCATAATCATAAAATGAATACCAACTATAACACAAAAAGTTGGAAAATAGACTTTTATACCTATGTTAACCTTAGGGTGTATAGAACAAATATAACTACATGGCAAGTAGTTAAATTCAAAAGATTTTACATAGCATCATTAGCCAAACAAATATAATTTGTAAAAGTTTCACTGAGCCTGTCTCTAGACATGGTCCACACAAGAACATACAGTGAAGACAAAGTCATCAAAGCAATGGATGGTTTTTGTTCATCTTATCTACAATTATTAATAATTGTATAATGCATCATTAAAAAATATTTATAATACAGCATTTTTAGTAGGCCATTCTTACATTCTTGCATGATCTATTTTCCCATGGTTTTGAATGGGAGATTTACAATTACATATTACTTTTTTCCAAAATAAGATCATTTTTGTCATGTTTATTATACCTTCTCAAAGTTCTTAAGCTTACTCTACAACTTCTCCTGTTTTCTACAGAATATAAACTTTAATCTGAAAAATATTTTTTCAATGAAGATGTTGTGGCACAAATAATGGTTTGCAACAATAATGTCTTCAGCCTTTTTTTTTTTTTAAGATAATAAATAAACTAAAAAATGTAGAATAGTTGTAGAAAGAGATAAATTATGTGATGTTTCCTAACTACAAAGAAATTACTGGAGATGAGTATCAATAAAACATTCTGGTATCCTAGTCTAAATTAAAAAAAAATCACGAGTTAAAATGAATCTTACACTCTGTCTGGTGTTTGGCTTAAAAGATTAGATATAATAATAAGGGCACACAAATGGTGATGTAGTGTTTTTAAAAGCTAACTTAGGCAATGCGGAACACCAGCAGTATGTTTAACTTTATTTGGGTCAACTGTATGAGTAAACTTCATTTATACAAAGGGAGTATAGCATGAGTCTAGTATTTGTATCCAGTATCTTTCCACTACAGAAAATCTTTTATATCTCAACAACTTGTGTTGAGTATGTAAGAGATTGATGTAAGAGAGTGTGTGTGGAGAGTATTGACCAACAAAAGCATTTCATATCTACAGCACCTGACTAGATGACCTCAGAGATCTTTTCCAACATAAATCATTCTATGATTGTACAAATCCATGATGAAAACATCACAACATGTGTAGAAGAAAAAAGGTTACTTTGTGTAATATTGTTTACATTATCATGCAATTTTTATGTTTACTTACAATTGGGCCAGGTGGGCCTTGTGGACCTTCCCCTCCTTTTAGACCAGCTGGACCCTAAACATTAGAAAAATGCTTATTACTCACACTGAAAAAAACAAGGGATAATTTTGCAACATATGGAATAGGAAAAATGTAAAAACCCAGAGACAAACAGCTGAATAATAACCTTTCTGAATAACCTTTCTGGTTATAAAGCCAATGATATTTAACAAAGTTGGATTCTTGATGTCTTTTTGACTACTGTATTCATTTTTAAACGCAGTATAAAGTTCCATGAAATAAGAGGGTTAATAAGTTCTCATTTATTTTTAAACTATTTTTCATAGTGCTTATATTATACCTGAGCTCCTGGGAGGCCTCTCTCTCCAGGGAAACCACGAAGACCTGCTGGTCCATCTTTCCCAGGAATACCTTGAGGGCCTGGATCACCCTTGAAAACATTACATTTTGATTAAACAAAAAATGTTTAAAATGTTAATGTTCGTCATTTCCACAGTAAATGTGTGGTATGAATTTGCTTATTTTTTATTACAATAATGCTAATTATTGGCTCAAAATATTTTTAATTATTTCAGTGGAAGCAGAAACAATTCTAAAATTGGAATCTTTCAGCCTTCAAAATCCTTCTGTGGGAAATGTGTCAATAGTATATCCTGGTTTTATTCTGTGTGTTATACATGACAATTTAACATGAGACTGTTGGCAATTTATCTGCCCCTTCCAATTTGTTTCCCAAAGCCACATCATACCTTAGCACCTTCTTTTCCTGCAGCACCTGGGAGGCCTTGTTCACCTGGTGGGCCAGGAGGACCTGGATGACCTCTTTCACCGATTGGGCCAGTCTCACCAGTAGGACCCTAAGCACAAAGGTAAAACCCCAGTCATCTCAAGATACTTAATGTCTTTAGGAGGTACAGATTCTTATTATCCAGCTTCTCTGAGTGTATGGTACAAAATATCACCATTGGTTAGCATACATTCCTCACCTTCCCCTCCAGGCAAAGCTGACTTACAAAATATCTTTGTCCTATAAAATAAATCTTGCATTGCATTTTGCCTGCAGACACGTCTGTACAGCTTCCACAGATTGAAAACCTGACCTTGCTCCTTAGGCAATGAAGCTTAAAACACAGTGCATTTCTACATATGGGAGGAGGTTACAAAAAGGACATGTAAGGGAAATCCATCTACTACGTTTGTCTTAAAACACAGTCTGTACTGTTGCTTTTCTGAATAATATAAATTGAAAAGTAAGAGAGTTGAAAGATATCTCTTCAGATTCACTAGCAGAAAATTTTCACTGAGGGAATTACCTAAAAAAAAAAGCACATGCAATCCAAATGTCTGATTTTACTGCAAATACACGAGATTAGATAAACTAAATTTGAATAGAGAAACTCTCAACAGTCTAAAAATAACTGAAACTTGGCCTCTGACAATACTACCACATAATGTCTTGTTCTTTCTAAACTGTTTCACATAGTTTACTATCTCACTCAGCATTCTTGACTTCTGCAAACCTTCAAATTCATGATTACATGAAGAATGCTCAAAAAAATAATCCAACATTTGCATATTTTGTGGAATCGCTGATGATCACTATGAATAATACTAAGTAATTAGAAGTTTCTAAAATTGTTATGCATATTTTGTTACCAAAGTTAAGATAACCATTTTTACATTAAAATATCTTTTAATACAACAAAAATAACTGCCTTATGTGCTAGCTATAATATAACCATTCAAAAATGATTTTTTTGAAGTTAAGTATGAAATTAAATGACGTACCTGAGGGCCAACAACCCCACCAGGGCCAGGAGGACCAGTTTTTCCTTGAAAACCCTGTAAAATAATCATAAATGTTATGTTACCTAGAACAAGATATAGAAGAGCAAAATTCAGATCTGAGCTGAAGAGGAAAAACAGAGATTCCATGTCAGAGGGTCTTCTCTTCAAGAAATAAAAATTAGATACCTTTTTTTCTTTTTCCCCTGTGTATACTTAGAAGTGAAGTATTGATTAATCTTTCCTAGCTCTATCAGTTCCAATCTCTATGAGGAGATTATCACCTGTGTAAAAACAAAGGTGTCATTTGGCTTGTGTTTTTTAGAAATGTTGGGGCCTGCTCAGCATTCCTCAGGGTACAGTCTCACTGACAGGTGCCCAACTCCATCAGATCCAGTTAAGCCTTTTTTTTTTTTTTTTTAAATCTTCCTCAAACTGATTCTCTTCTTGCTGCAAGCCAGTTGTTATCATGGTTCAGTTTGGCCTGTAATTGGTTAGGCATTTTTTTTAGGAATTTTCTCTCAGACCTTTGAAATGATCCAGATTAAAAAACAAATACAAAATTCCTTTGCTCTAATTACTGAAAATTAAAACTGCTACAGGTTGAATCATTCATGTGTCTGTCATTCCTTTACTTTGTCAAGACTTTGTCTGGAGCCTATTGTAAAGAAAGATCAGGTTCGTCAAGAAAGGCAGGTCCTGCTTGACAAACCTGATCTCCTTCTGTGACAAAGTGACACACTTAGTGGATGAGGGAAAGGCTGTGGATGTGGTCTACCTTGACTTCAGTAAGGCTTTTGACACCATTTCCCACAGCATTCTCCTCAAGAAACTGGCTGCTCTTGGCTTGGACTGGCGTATGCTTCGTCGGTTTAAAAACTGACTAGATAGCCAGGCCCAAAGAGTTGTGGTGAATGGAGTCAAATCCAGTTGGAAGCCAGTCACTAGTGGCATCCCCCATGGCTCAGTACTGGGGCCAGTCCTCTTTAATATCTTTCGATGATCTGGATGAGGGCATCAAGTGCACCCTCAGTAAGTTTGCAGATGACACCAAGCTAGGTGCATGTGTCGATCTGCTCAAGGGTAGGAAGGCTCTGCAGGAGGATCTGGGTAGGCTGGACAGATGGGCTGAGGTCAACTGCATGAAGTTCAACACGGCCAAGTGCCGGGTCCTGCACCTGGGGTGCAACAACCACAAGCAGCACTACAGGCTGGGAGATGAGTGGTTAGAAAGCTGCCTGGCAGAGAAGGACCTGGGAGGTTTTGCTGGATAGTTGGCTGAATATGAGCCAGCAGTGTGCTCAGGTGGCCAAGAAGGCCAACAGCATCCTGGTTCGTATAAGAAGCAGTGTGGCCAGCAGGGCTAGGGAGATGATCGTCCCCCTGTACTCGGCTCTGATGAGGCCACACCTCGAGTACTGTGTTCAGTTTTGGGCCCCTCGCTACAAGAAGGACATCGAGGTGCTCGAGCGAGTCCAGAGAAGGGCAACGAAGCTGGTGAGGGGCCTGGAGAACAAGTCCTACGAGGAGCGGCTGAGGGAGCTGGGCTTGTTCAGCCTGGAGAAGAGGAGGCTCAGGGGCGACCTTATCGCTCTTTACAGGTACATTAACGGAGGCTGTAGCGGGTGGGGGTTGGTCTATTCATCCACATGTCTGGCGACAGGATGACCAGGAATGGGCTAAAGTTGTGCCAGGGGAGTTTTAGGTTGGATGTTAGGAGAAACTTCTTTACTGAAGGGGATGTTAGGCATTGGAACGGGCTGCCCAGGGAAGTGGTGGAGTCACCATCCCTGGAGGTCTTTAAAAGACGTTTAGATGTAGAGTTTAGTGATATGGTTTAGTGAAGGACTTGTTAGTGTTAGGTAAGAGGTTGGGCTAGGTGATCTTGAAGGTCTCTTCCAACTTAGATGATTCTGTACTTCTGTGATAAGGGATCACTGAATGTTGCCTATTTCTTGAAAACAACTTGAGAAGACTTGCTATTTCCCAGGTTTGCAGAACACATTGATATTTTGCAGTATACTCAAAAATTCCTGATGCTAATGATATTCTTACTGCTATGCTTTTTCTTTTATGTCAAAAATGTATCAATTTTGATACATTTACTTCAAAATTCTATTTTGATAGATTTACTTCAAAACAAGTAATAAGCAAAAGAGATTTCAGCAGCAAATATTCAAGACGACTTGAACACCCCGTGGGTTCATCTAAAATACGTAGTAAAAAATTTACACCAGTTTCTCATGCATGTGCTTGTACCTAATTACCCTTTTTTTTTTTTTTTTAACTTTATGTGAAAGACAATATAACAAAACTGAGTTTCTTGTAGTGAGAAGGTCCTTGATTAATTCTAACTAACGAAACAGCTAGTGCATTTCTATTTTGTCCTTTCACAGGCACAAAACACTAAATTCTATTGTAACACCTGGCAATCTAGAGAGCTCTGCAGCTGATGCTTCCCACCAATCTGTGATCAATATCTGAAATGAATAATAATTTCTAAAGAGGAACTAGTTTTATATTGGTTTCCAGTATCTAGGTTATTCCTACATCTATATTCCTAATTAATTATAACATTAACATTCCCGTCTCAGCAAACAATGGCAGTTCTTTAGAGAAGCATATGGCTTAATGGGGGAAGAAGCAGTATCCTTATTTTCACTGATATTTACCTCAGTTGCTGTCAACATACAGCTCTTAGTCCACAAACAAACTGCAATCCAGGAATTTTGCTCCCTAATTTTTTAAGGCTGAACATGTTTCTTAGCCTGATTGCTATAATGCCTACATGCACCGTTGAACTTTAATGAGAGACAAATGAGAAACAGAATTCTAAGACCATGATTTAAGTAGTGAGATCAATGAATGTTTTCTGATTTATACATTTTTAAAAAATCAGAAATGGAAATCTTCTTGGAAAAAAAAAAAGAAAGTCAACGAATCTACTTTCTATTTATTTATTAATCTGTTTTTATACAAAAAAATATCTATGAGAATCCATGGGGAAAATACTTTTAAACTACTTCTTACTAATAAGCTGTGTTTGTGCCTGAGTTACTCAAATGTTATATCATTTTAATCCTACTAAACCCAAAAGATATAAAATTAGAGTACCATCGTACAATGACAGTCCATAGTTTTATTGTATTTTGCATCTTCCATTTCTAGTAATGAGTGAAATGAAAAACCATGGAATCACAGAATGGTTGAAGCCCATGGAGCCTCTGAATATCATTGGTCCAAGTCCCCTGCTCAAACGGGGTCACCTAGAGACCATAGCCCAGGACCATGTCCAGATGGCTTTTGAAGATCTCCAGGAAGGGAGACCCTACAACCTCTCTGGGCAACATTTGCCAGTGCTTAGTCATCCTCATAGTGAAAAAGTGCTTCTTGATGTACAGATACAACTTCATGTGTTTAATTTGTGCCCATTGCTTCTTTTCCTGTCACTAAACAAAACTGAAAAGAACCTGGCTCCAGTTTCTTTACACCCTGCCTTCAGGTACACATTGGTAAGATCTGCCCTAAACCTTCTCTTCTCTAGGCTAAACAGTACCAGCTGTAGAATATATACTTAAATAAATATATTTGTTACTTTACTATTTTCAAATAAAATGTTCAATACAAAACCAAAGTTTTCTCAACAAATCTGCATCCATTTAAATTCACTTTGACAAGCGAAACACAACTTGGACAATTGTATGCAATTCGAAATGCAAACTAATGTTAATTTTGACCCCACCAAATAACCTTCCTACAAGAGTACATGTGTCAAATTGTGAGTTTGAAGTCACTGAAAAAGAACAAATAAGCAGTAAATAGTGTTTCTCTCCCATGAAACAAACAAACAAAATACCACCACCATCATTGCAAAGCAATGGCATTAAAATGTCAGAGGAAAATACAGTTTTTCAGAATGATGTGTCACTCCAAGGTCTATGCTTCCACTTCCAGCAGTGGAAGTGACTCAGCACTCACTTCTAGATTTCCAGTGAAGATGGAATTCCAAACATATTCATCATGATGAGAACATTTCTCTCTAATCTCATTTAATTATTTCTCTAGCTCTGGAAAACCCAAGTAATAATTTTATTTTATTTCAGTGGGAGATAAGTCAGGTTTTGGCACTACAGAAATATATATTTTTTAATAATTCTATTAAAAATGTTGTGTGTTACTTTTCAAATTTTGCTTCCAAGATGTACTTATGAGGATTTTTAGGGGAATTGCATAGAATACAGTTTCATAATTGGGCTCTTTTTTTCACAGGTTGAATCATTCCTGATAGCACTTTCCAAAGCTGCTGACTTTTGAGTTTCCTATCTGTTTAGTGTTAATTAGTAATTCTTTATTATGCCATGTTACATGACATTCAATCAGAAAAGATAATATAGTGATCAAAGATGATATAGTGGTTGCCTGACAAATCTTAACTAAATTTGAGATCTGAGTATTAATTTTTCTACTTCTATTGACTAGTTAAGCACACTGTGATGTTACTAACTGAGCAGAGCAAAGAATAATATCACTTTTGTAGTATGGAAACAAAATAAAGCTTTCTTATGCCTAAACTACTAAACCTACAAAGAAAACCACAGTTATCTTCTAGTCCCAGCCTCTTCCCTTTTCTCTGTTATCTCTGTTTCTTTAGTTTTGGTCACATTATAATGTCCTTAAGAGGTTTGCAACACTAGCACAGCAGAGTTCATTTACTTACAGTTTCACCCCGCTGTCCTGGATGCCCAGGCAAGCCATCTTTTCCAGGTGGCCCCTGAAATTGTAAAATACATAAATAATTTCTTATACATCCTTAATACTGAAAAAAAAAAACATATGATTAGCTGTATGAATCTCTATTGTCTCTCACTCTCTCTCCTTTTTTTTTTTTTTTTTTTAGACTAGTCTTCAGTACAGTTTAACTGCTCTGATATCAGCTATGATTTTAATAATACATTTTCCCTGTTTCCTCCCTTGATGCATGTTAACAATTGTTTGGAGAGTGACTGTTGGTTTGTCTAGTACATGAATGTTAAAAATGGATTTCAGTAAATTCAGAAGTCATAGAAAGTCCCTATACTTCCTTTCAATTTTTCTTTGCTTAGTGACTTAGTTAACACAAAACTAAGCATTATGGGAATATTTGATGAAATTTCAGTTTCTGGCATTGGAAATAAAAATAACAATCATATGGATAAAAAAATCATAGGTGGTCTGATGCTTTTGTACTTACTCCATGTGAGCAGAAGCACACTAGAAGAGCAATATGACTACTTCGGGCTGCAGCTCAAATGTGTAACATATATGTCTGCTACTAATGAATGTCTCCTTCCTCTTCATTTTTTCCTCAATTGATCAACTGTTAAAAGGAAATATACACTAGCAGAGCAGTATTTTGCTTAAACTCAGCTTGTCACCTGGACTTTGACATCAACATACTAGAGAATTTCCAGTTTAATATATTATGCTGAATCGACATGAGCTGCCATGATGATGACTCATCTACCATTTTGAATGTGAATGAGTTCTTGTCTTAGCTTTAAAGCTCCATAAGCATGGGGAAAATTCTCCTATTGGTAGGAAAACATCTCTTAAATAAACCTTCAAACATTACCTGCAAAATCATTATATGAAAGATAACAGTCTCCATATTGTACCTACTTATTTTAGAAGATACTTACTGGAGGTCCTTTTGGTCCAGGAAATCCAACAGGTCCCTGAGGCCCTTGTGGTCCCTAGTATAAGGGCAACCAAACAGGCAAAGTTTTACTTCAACTGTCATGACACTTAAAAGTTTGCTTCAATTATAAAATATATGAACTTTGTAGATAATACATGTATATGGTTGTAAGTCTAATCTCCATTGCCATAAATATTGGTAGCAACAATTCACTTGCATAGGCTGAAAGCAAGACTAGCTCTGTAGGAATGCAGTAAGAAAAAAGAAAAATTACTTATATGAAGTATGTCTCTGTTTAACCCCTGAAATTGTGCTTAATAAAGTAGGAGTTAGCTGTGAGTAAGAAATATTGTTTTCTATGTTGCATAAAGCATAGGAACTCATTCATGGTCTATTAACTGAATGCAACATTCATCCTTGGCAGTTCTTTCACTCCGAAAATATTTCAAGCTATTTTGATAACAGTTTAAATTTCCGAATAGAATAAGCTTTCCCAAGTTACCAGAGACCAAGGACAACATTCATGTTTTCATGAATAGTAGTTGAAATAGATGAAAAAAATAGGATGTATGAAAATTTTATTTATGTAGTGTATATTTGTATATATATGGAGAGAAAACTTTCATGCCACATGGCTTTACAAATCTAGTGAAAGATGGTTATATGAGTTAGTACATTGTATATGTGTATTTACAAGCATATATGTGTAATATGTACACAGGTCTACATGTCCACGTAAATCTGTGGTCATATATATTTACAGAAATTGCTGTCGCCAAACAAGACAGAGGCAAGCTTTTAAAATTCATTGCTGACATGCTGAAAGTGACTGTCAGCTTATTAAAAGATTTTGGTCTTTTTATTTTTTAGTGTACAAAATCAGAGTAGCAACCTGAAAAGCCCTATTTATTCTACATGGTCCCAAAGCGGAGAGCCATGTACCCTAGTCATACAGTGCAAGACTTATCCTACCCTACTTGGTATACGATGTGTGGTTTTGCTACAGCACCAGCTCACCAGCTGTCAAAATATGTTAGAAATTTTGGTTTTAAGTTTGATGCAAAAGACCTGAAGCAGGAGGTCACGTCTCCCAAATTATGCTGCTCTTTAGCTGCTCTGATAAAGTGCTGGCTGTTTCCAAGTTCCATAAGCCTCATTCATTAGAGCCCAGGCTCACAGCCAGAGCATGGCAGCCTCCTGCAGTAGATGAAGCAGTATGCGAATGTAACTGAGGGAGAGGTCCCTTCTGTCCAACCTGGAGATTTTGTCCTTAAGTGAATCTTATTCTAGTGTACACCTTGATTAGACTCTAATAATAAATCTGAGTCAACTGAGAAGTGCTAAGCAAAGCAGGAAATTCTCACTGTATTTTGACTCTCACATCTTGAGGCTCTTGAGGCTTTTTAACAAAATATTTGTATATTTTATATTGACAGTATGGCTTGCAGATTTCAAACTACTACACTGATGGATTATGTGAGAAAATGTACTAGAATACTAACAGCATGTTATTATACTTTTTTTGTCATGGATTTTCATTTTAGCAGTAGCCACACAGAATGGATTATTTAATATTTACATATTTACGCTTGGTACATTGAATAGTCTCAGCTGAGTAGAAATGCCAGTTTTATTTCTTGGCTGACATTCACCCCTTTTGGGAAGCAAACAGATACCTCACATGTATCACACAAGTGACATATTATGTGGTGTTCTGTGATACCTCATCTCTTTGCTCTAATCAATTTCTCTCCGGGATGCTTTCATCTTGGATTGATGTCATTGTTTCAAGACCTGTTGGAGTTGTTAGCAAACCCCTGCTTCAGCTCTGCTCTTCAGCTCCTGGTAGCCTGCCTCAGATGTTCCTCCTCCGTGTAAAATAACATACAATTCCTTTTATGGACTATGCCTTGTTCTTATATCCAGCACGCTACTTAACTTGTTGCTCTTTTGAATCCCAGTTTCCTGCCCCCGCATCTCTCTTCCTTGCCACATCATTCCTGTTTCACCCAAACTTTGCTACCCACTTGAAACACTGTCATTTTCTTGATATACAAGTACAAACCTGATCTATTAATATCAGTATTCTATTTGCTGCTGTGTAATGGTCTGACTGCATATTGGATTTGTGTATTGATGAATAATAGAGTAGCAAGCAGAAAACTATTTTAACAAGCACAATAGGCTTTCTCAAGCATGCAGAAAGTAGTTTGAAGGGAATTCTTAGAACAACGACAACAAAAAAAAAGCTGTTTCAGCAAAGAATCTTCTCAAGATGGCTTGAATGATTTGTAAAAACAAGCATCATGCTATGGTAAATAAACTATTCTTAAGAGCACAGACTCATAGTCCAACTGTAATTTGCATGGATATAATGCAAAGTGTGTATGAATTCTCTGTGCCCTATTTATACAAAACTGAGCTACAGATAGAAGAAGCTTTCAGCAAACTTGAGCTTCCCCATTCCTAACTTTGTGAAAAGCAGTATCATTACAATTAATGTTTTGCTAGTTCTGGTTACTGTGGTCCAAGAGGGGTAAATATGTAAGAAGGAATACTAAAAATAAACCACCTCTCCCACACCCAAACCATACTATATACAGTGGGGAAAGACATGCATATAAATAGCTTTCACATACCCTTTCACCTGGTGGGCCAGGAGGACCGTCATTGCCTGCAGTACCCTAGAAAGAAAAAAACAGTATGTTCAAAGGTTAAACCTCTATTTTATTTAAAAGAAACGGCCTGCAGCTGACTTACATTGTGTGTCTGACAATTACCTTTGGACCTGGTTTGCCAGTTGGACCTCTTGGACCTCTTGAGCCTCTTGGACCCTGTCAAAAAAAAATAAAAAAAGATACGCTTAGTCATAATTGTTGAATTTTGTAATAACTTCAAATCAAAATAATTCTTCATAGTATAGTAGAGGCAAATAATATAGAAAAGCCTCTAAGTTGCAAAACAAATGTATATACCGTTGGTCCTCGTTGTCCTCTTGGGCCTGGTTTGCCGTGTAATCCCTGTGAAGAAAAGTTCACAGAAGTCATCTTAACAAACACCATATTTGAGAGATAATGTTTTATACTGAAGTGGGGGTAAAGTGCAACTCTCTTATGTTTAAACATTATTTTAAGTATCTACTTCTCATTTTAATTTACAGAATCGTGGCCCTTTATGGAACTGTCTTTCTGAGTTCATTGAGACTTGTAGTCAAACACACTAAATTTGCCTCAGAGACAGCTTCTGTCATAGGCATTAGAACGTCTTAAACTATTTTAAGATAGTAGTGAAGATGCCACGCAACAGAGTCCCTCTGCAATAGTCTAAAGGACTTGGCATCATTTCCAATGCAATAACAGCCTTGAAGATAGAATTCCCATTTTCCCCATGCACAGTTCCACAGGCTAATGTTGAAAACAAAGGGTAATCCTCTCTCTTTATAAATATATATATATATATATATATTTATAAATATTATATATATATATATATATATATATAAAAAAAACACGGAAATAGGGACTGTAGTACCTACCAGGATTCTGCACACTTGCACAGAAGTAATACAGAAGTTGTCAGAATATTAGCCATTCATTTTTTTGCTACACTATACCTTCTAATCTTACTGAACATATTCCTTTCTTTAGGCTCGGTGTTAGGTTAATGTTGCTGTGCATTCTAATGTAAGGAAGCTTTACATTCACCAGTATTCTTCAGGTAGAAAAAAACTTGATGACTGCTACTTTCTATTCTCTGTGGTAAACACAACAGCAACAGTAAAGCAGCAGTGACGTTCTAGCATAAAGCTTGTTCTTATTGAAAATGAGTTAAATGCACACAGCTGTTTTCTCGAGGTGTTGTTTGTGTTCCTTCCTTCCTTCCTTCCTTCCTTCCTTCCTTCCTTCCTTCCTTCCTTCCTTCCTTCCTTCCTTCCTTCCTTCCTTCCTTCCTTCCTTCCTTCCTTCCTTCCTTCCTTCCTTCCTTCCTTCCTTCCTTCCTTCCTTCCTTCCTTCCTTCCTTCCTTCCTTCCTTCCTTCCTTCCTTCCTTCCTTCCTTCCTTCCTTCCTTCCTTCCTTCCTTCCTTCCTTCCTTCCTTCCTTCCTTCCTTCCTTCCTTCCTTCCTTCCTTCCTTCCTTCCTTCCTTCCTTCCTTCACATTCATATTTACTTATTAAAATAAAACTTATGTGTTGTTCTTATAATGCTACATAGCTAGTGAACTTCTCAGGGACAATTACTGTCTTATTACCAGTGCGTGTGGTAGAATATTACAGAATGATATGCCGTTAAGCAAGACTCATAATAATACCTACTTCACATTACAAAAACAAACAAACAAACAAACAACAACAAAAAAACACAATATACATTATTGTTGTCTTATTGATGGTCAGCATAATAACAAAGTATATAGGCAGTTCAGTATTAATTAGGTCATTAGAACACTAGCTGAATTAAAAACTTTATGAAGGCCTGAGAACGGATCAATATAATTATATTTTCATAATTTTGAGTTTGTTCTTTGATGAGTTTTCATTTTTCTTTTTTTGTTTGTTTGTTTTTAATTAAATCTGATATTCTGATTACCAGTAATGTCCTATTTTGCCCAACAAGGATGACCTGAACATTCTTATACTGCTTTTCTGTCCATAACAATATATCCTAGCTAAAATAACACAAGAAAAATCTAAATAATCTAAATAATGTAAGTGCAATTGGATTTCATGTATTTCATCTAAAAATCATGAATTCCTGCTTGTTTTCATGTGCAAATTAGAATGGATTCTTAAGAACAATAATGATATACGTAACTTTTTATTTTTAATTAAGTTTGACTTAAAGCCATGGTAAGCTGATCATTTCTATGAATTCTGACCCATCCTCTCACTTCTGTTAATTTTATCAGCTTTCTAGCAACACATTCTGCTATATTCAGTTAAGCTTTAGAGACAACACTAGTTTTCTTTCAAATCTGCATTTCATTTTTGGTTCGAAGAATATACCTAACAGATTTTCCCCTCACCAGCTTCCAATAAACAAAGCAACAAAATCTGTCATTTTGCATCTATTTATTAATAGCATATGCTTTTAATGTTGTCTAGTATACTTTTTTTTTTTTTTTTAAAGCTCAGCCTATAAAAACATTTGTGGTAAATCTGAATACTTATGAAGTACATGTTGAATTTCCTTGAGGGTAAATTGTATGGTAGTATGTTAACTCATGGGAAAACAATCCTTGCATGATCACTCATCTATACTGTTAAATCAGATGTTCAAAGGTGATTTCTTTTCACTTTCCAATGTATAATTATGGTAGCATGCCCAATGAGAAAGTGTCTCAGTTCCTGTATGCTTAGATTAATACCTTAAGGAATGAGAACTATTGTCTCAGTATGTCCTGTTTTACGTAACTGTAGAGATTTATCCTAAGAGTGAAAAGCCTGTTTTTATAGTTCCTTAGCTAATAGCTTATACCTGTATTTTTCAGTGACTTCCCATATCACTGAGTACAAAAAGATAATTGTCATGAAAGCAAGAATGATCATACCCTTGCACCTTTCTCTCCATTGGCACCCGGAAATCCTGGGAAACCAGTTGAGCCCTAAATAAGAAATCAATGCAAATATCAGAAAATATCAAAAACAAAACTCTAGTATAGAGTTTTACATTTAATTTATATGTAAAGTACACCTCCAAAACGAAGAACATTTTATGTCATGCCAAATTTGCAAGTGTGGCAACTCTGATAAATAGCTGCAAATTAACTTACCATAATGCCTCAAGTTCAGAATGAATTAAGAAACATCAATGCATAGAATGGACATTATTTGTCATATTAGACAATCTTCATTAAATCTGCACCAGTTTTTAACAGTAGGAAAGAAAAGATCATTAACAGCCCACTAGAAATAACTCTGTCATAACAAAGAGAAATAAACAAGGCCTTGCTACCTCACAGTACAATAATTCTCGTACAAAATAACTGCATTCAAAGCAATTGCAAAGTGTTGCCCCATCAACAGTGGTTCTTTATTCATTTTACTGAGCTGTAAATGACCTTGGGTGGTTTATTCATTGTAAACTGACCAGTTTCATCTAACTCATGCAATTTGTAGATGTGTTTATATGCGCTTCTAGTAAGCAGAATTTATTGGGAGATCATCTGACTTGATTATATGTAAAGAAGCTGCTTGCAGAAGTTACTCCTGCTTCTCCTTTTTCTTCCCTTTCCTTCTGCTTACTGCCCATTTAACCTGAACAGCACCATTTTCTTCTTGATTTATAGTATACAGGTCCAAAGGAAGAGCAGACGGGTTACCTGCCAATGTGTTAATTTGTCATAAGGGAGTTGGGGTCAAAGAGGTGATTAACTTAATAAAAAAAAGTACTTCAAGCTACGGAAGATGAAAAATCAAAGCAGTGTTTGGTTTGGTCAGACACTAAAACTACTGGACAGACTCCTTGCTGTGATATTACATTTATATCTATACAGCTTGTTATTAAAATTGTGATGGCAAGTAAAATGTATATGACAAAAATTTAAATCTTATGTCGCGTGAATCATTCCAATTATCCAATAATGAACTTCGGGGCAGTACAACTTCATTGACAGTGACTCTAATGAAAACCTGACTGATATTCATTGCTGTTGTTTTTATTTATAATAATAATAATAATTATTTTTTTAATTCTTCACAATTTACAACTTCAAAAGTGAATGAAATTGTGAAAATCCTACGCCATAAAGCCCAGGTACGTTTATGATTAAAAGGCTGGTGGAAGAAACAACTCAAATGATCAGACATTTATAGGCATGATTAGGATGTAAATATCTTACATACAAAGTACTTTCTGCAATTGTGCTAATTAAAAAATGTTGTGAAAATTATCAGATAATGGCAGTGCTCTATGAACAAGAAGAAAGAAGAAAAATAATGAAAAAAAGTAAATAAAAAAAAAGTGTGAACCTTCTCAACAATATTGGGACAGAATTTCTTATTTTCTTTACCTAGTTTTACCTAGCTAATAAGCTTTTCTGCTGTTTCTTTTTTCTCTTCTTCCTTATATTAGTTTTAACTGGACTGTGAATAAGTTTCAAAACAATTCTCCAGCATGTTGATGCATTGTAGCTACATTACTTTTTCCTGAAAGTGTCAAGTTAGAAGAGCAAACTGAATGCAGTTTGAGAACCATATTCAATTTTAATCCAATGAGAATGTAATATAATGTAAATATTCTTTGCTGAAAAAAGAATCAGTCAAATTTTATTTGAAGTGTTACATCAGTTTTGTTCTTAGAACTGAATAATGTAAAACTTCTTTGATCTTAGACTTTTCAAAAGACAGATCTCTAAAGGAGAGCAAAAAGAGACTGAAATCTGAGACATTTCAATTAAGAAGTAGGAGGGAAAAAACCCATGCTTGTCAAGGTGAATAGTCTCCATACGTACTTGGTTTTGATATTTTTCATTAACACAAATGTGTTCAGTGAATAAGCATTCTTCAGATAGTTAATTTACTTGACAGAAAAAGGCTATAATATTCAAGAGTCGACCCTTTGCTTATCCAGACAAGAAGTTGTAGTTCTGCCAAAAAAATTGTATTTTCAAATTGGAAGATAAAAATGCATCCCAAACTAGAAGAAAATTGAGGATTGTTGTGTAGAAGGGGTAGATGTTGTGTAGAATGGGTAGATGAATTGCTCTAGATGAATTGTCCTTCAGACAGTCTGGAGATGCAATGTCTCATGGCCTTATGTCAGGAATTGTCTGTAAAATTATGTTTTTATTCAATTTTTTCTTTCTCATTAATCTCAGAAAGAGACTTTGCAATTACTTTAGCATGCTCATTTCCTAAAGCTGTGTTAGGACAATCTTAGGACAACCTTTTCAAAAACATGTTTCAAAAATGTAAACCTTCAATTAAACCAGAATCCATCTATTTTAACTTTTTTTTTTTTTTTCTTTTGCTGCAATCAAACACAGAAGATAACTGAAGGATAGACATAGGCACATGAATAAAATAAGGGTTGAGTTTTGTCATGTTTGTCTTAACAAAAGCAAAAGGAAAATATGATGAAAATTGTAAATCGTATGTTCCAAAGAAATATGGCTTACTCTGTGGAAGAAGCAGTAATGACACAAATGGAATCCTTGTACCACATGAAAAATTGACATCACCATCAGCATCCATTTCACGGTTAATACAATGCTTATTCTCTTTAAAATATAAAGGCAGTTTCTTCTTTCTCAACATCATTTAATATATGCCAGCCTGATGCTGACACAAAACACAACTCATGAAAGGATGACAAAAGTTTGAAGGTAGCATATTTAATAGGAAAGTTAGTGTTCCTTGAAGATCCTCAGGGACCCAACATTTTAAAAGATTTTACTTCAGATCATGATTGTCAAGAAAGGAAATGTGAAAAATAGCATAAGATTTACAGTTCATTTAAAGCGCACCTTTGGACCTTGTCTGCCTGGATATCCTGGCAAGCCGGGCACACCAAGCTTACCCTGCAATAAAAATACAGTGTTAAATTTTAATTTATCATCCTCCATAGTGGTTCAGCAAACCTTTATGGAAAGTATTTTTTTCCACAACCTACAGTGATGGCACTTTATAAAATATAATATTCAATGAAATCAATTACTCATTTTAACTATTAATCACTAGTGGGCTTAATTCCTCAAATCTAAATAAAAATCCCACTCCTGTTAATGAGATCAGTAAAGTCAGTACCTCTAAGATGTGGGGCTAAGGTCATTACACTATTAATATTCTGTATGAAATCAGGGCATGAATATATTGTAAGTGAGAAGTTCTTTTTACTTTATACACTGTGATGTCTGCTTTTTCATAGTTGTTTTTTTTTTTTTTTTTTTTTTTTTGTCCAAATAGGCATTTGAAGAATCAACCATTTTCGTTGAAAAATTCTAAGCTGTTTGTGACTATGATAAATCACACTCCACTAACTATTTGCTAATGATAGATTTCTCAACAAACATGACTGCTTTCCTGTGTTCAAATAGGACAACAGGACAAGCAGTCTGATCAACACTGACATTACTGATTCCTAGAAATGAAATACAGTACCCCATGGAGTTGATCTCTTCAGATGTCTAGGGGATGATTGATGGTTTGCCACTTTCAAAGGTAGCGGGAAAGCAGTTTCAATCTTTGAGAGACGGGAACTCTAGGGATGAATTTGAGTTTTCTAAACACAGACCATGCTCTGGCTGTCACATTTTGGAGAAGATTTCAATGTAAAATATATGATTATACTATATAATATGGTAATAATAATATGATTATACTATATAATATGGTACTCAGCAGTAACCTTAGATAATGGAAAAGAGGAAGCAGGTACCTTTATGCTGAAAGGAGTTTGTGAAAATAAACATGCTTATTCTTAAAAAAAAAAAATAGAGCACATGAATAAAAATGTCCATTTTCATATTAATGTAAGCCCACAGGTTTGGGCTTACATTATTAAAGAAGAATTATTTCCTCAATTTATAAAAATAATTATAATGCTGCCACGCTGTGCACTGTGCTACACTGAAACAAGTTGCATGCCATACAATGGTTAAAATCTTTTGCAGCATGACACTGCAACAAGTCTTGCTAAATTCAGTGAAAATTTTGTGCCTCATTTATGATTGAGCAAGGCTCAGCTGCCTAGGTTTTGAGTGTGGATATAGATGTTTTTTTAAGCTCCTTCCTGACATGTTGTTCATTCTTTTGACACGGTCCTTTCCTAGGACAATGCTGCCCTAACCTGCTTGGGAAAGCTTTCTTATCACAAACATAGAGAGTAAAAGACCACTGTCGTACTTTAATTACTAGGGAAGAGTAGTACCTTTGCATAAAACAAGTCATAGGAAATGAGAAGGGAATAAATAGGACACTGATAGTTGCTCTTACAGGCACTTCCCTGATACTATGAGGAAATCTAAGAATTCACAAATCTCTCTCACACTTTTTTTAAGGACAATATACATATGTCTGAAATTTCTTTTTTGTTTTATTTTAATCATTCTTTCCCATGTTTCCAAAATGACACTTTCTTTTCAGACGCTCTCACCCAGTGAGATATATATGAATTCGTCATCTTCCTTTCCTATTCTCTATTCATCCCTAGTGTTTTTTTGTTGAGGTTAGGATTCTACAGGGATTTGTACTTACCTGTGTGTTTGTTGCTTCATGTATTTTATTTCCCTGTCCTTTATTCAGTCTTCTCTTTAAATAGTACCTTTCACTTTTGCCAAGCTTGTTCGAGATTTCTATTGAGGATATGTTTTCTGTTTAAACCAATCTTAATGACACAATTTGCTATCATATGACTGAATATTAATTCACTCTCCTGCAGCACCTTTATTCCTCCTTTGTACCTAACTATTTCCTCTGAATCATATTTTTTGTAGTTGGTGTGCACTGTATGTAATTTAGGACAAGAAATTTCCTGCCTTATGTGCCAATGAGGTGTTACAGTGTTGTTTTTTATACTTGCAAAAAATGATTCCAAATACCTGTTCAAATGTGAACTCCGGTGACCTGATGTAGTAGTGTTTCATAAAAACTACTGTTAGATAGCCTAAGATCTTGCAGATCTGGATGTTTGTCTTTTTAGTGATGACAATAATGGGCTACATCTATGTTATGAGGCAATTACATGTTTATGTTGATAACTGGCTACTGACCTTTTCCCCAGCGGGACCAGCAGCACCTGGGTCCCCAGATGGACCTGCTCGACCTTTTGGACCTTCTGGACCATCTTCTCCTCGTGGACCAGGCTGACCAACTTCTCCCTAAAATACAACACTATATAAATATGGAGCAATTGACTGTGTGCATATAGAAGCAAGACTACCTACAATTACTTGAAAACAAATTTTTATTAAACATAAATGGAGATTAGGAAAATACCACTACTTATGTTCATTATATAATGCAAACGCACAAACTCATAAAGGCACCAAATATTACTTGCACAACTGTTAGAGGCCAGTGTCCTTGTCTGAAGAGAGCTCGTTCTGGAAATTGCATTCTTATTATTTCTTCACTAAATTCTTTTGAGGGCATTCTGACAATCCATATATGAAAAATTTTTTGATCTAAGAATTTTTATTGTTACCATCATCACAGTTATTTATGTATACAGATTAACAGATACAAGCCACTAGTCTCTTGTGATTTTTTTTTAAACTTCTGAAACACTTTCTATCAAAAATGTGTCCATTGTATAAAATAAAATAGGCACATTTGTATTATACGTTATAATGTATTTGTATATATTGTATAAAATAAAGTACATTTTGACAGAGATTTAGTAGATACGAGGTTGGAATGGAAACATCTTATTCTGCATAGATTAATCTTCCTCAGGCAAATTGTGGAGGATCTTGGAATCTGGAAAAAGAGACTCACTAGGAAGAGGCATAGTGCAAATGATATCCAAAATTGACACTCTTCCTCTTTATAACTGTGCCATTGTTAATTCAGAAGAACTAGATCTGTGGCTTATATCTGTGCATGCACAAGGAATAGAAACAACATAAGCTAAAAGCTTTTACTTTATCTTCGATGTAAATTTACTTGTTCCCTTTAGTGATCATTTCAAAATAATATTTACACATTTTAAGATCCTAAGAGACATGAATAAATGCTTACCCGATCACCTTTAAGGCCCATGTCACCTTTAAATCCTGGGAAACCATCTTCACCCTAAAGAAGGCAGAAATAAATGTAATAAGACTTTTAGTAATAAAGAGCTGTTTTTGTTGTTGTTGTTTGTTTTCTGCAGACAAAATAAGAGAATACATTTACTACAGATTCAAATAATTTGCTTAGATAGAGTGAGAATATAAAAAAAAAATCTAATATGGCTATTCCTATGTTAGAGAAAGTGCGTAAGTACACTATACAAAATGACTTTTTAGTTTGAAAGTTCCTAACAGCAACTGTTTAAAACTGTTTAAAAGGTTTTTTAAAGACATAAACAAAATAATTCTTAAGTTTTATCATTAATTATCATATAAAATCATTTCTTAACTCCTAAACATTTTTGGATTATCACCTTTTTTAATAAGACCATCAATTTAATTAAATACAAAAAAATGGTGACAAATTATTCAGTGTTTTTCTTTTCAATAGCAGAACCTCCCTTTTAACTAACTTTTCTTTTAAACTAGTGTCTTAATAGTGTCATGAAAGGAATCAAAGAATTGGCTGGTAATGGTCATATTAATGGTCATAACCACTAAAGGAAGAAGTGGTCTCTATACAGTTGTTGGTTGTCGGGCAACACAGCCTTGCCTACTCTCGCTGGCTGATGTAATGGAAATAAAGTGGATAAAACAATGGACATTAAGACTGAATTTCTATACAGTGGCAAAAAAAGGTGAACATTATTTTTTATTCTTAGTGTGAATTACTTATTTACTGCCTAATAAGTTCTGGCAGAGAATTTACTCCAGATATTTTAATAGGTCCCCATAATGAAGTATAAGCAGACAGTACTTGTACAAGTTTCATTTATACCTGTATGAGTTATTTCAAATACAAACAGAAATCTCCAGAGTTGTTCAGTTTAGTTGTGCACAATTTAGTCTAGCATATTTGATCAACTTTTAGTTCAGTCTTCCTTAATTTAACTCATCATACTCATTATTGCTCCAGTATCATGGGATCATAGAACGGTTTGGGTTGGAAGGGACATTAAAGACCATCTAGTTCCACCCCCAACCCTGCCACGGGCAGGGACACCTCCCACTGGACCAGACCGGGTTGACCAAAGCTCCATCCAAACAGACTTTGAACACTTCCAGGGATGGGGCATCCACAGCCTCCGTGGGCAACCTGTTCCAGTGCCTCACCACCTCCATAGTGAAAAATTTCTTCCTTACATCTAATCTAAACCTACCTTTTAGCCAGACAACAAAAGATTACTGACAGTGCCTTTTTATCTGATGTTTAGTTGTTATCCTGGGAGCAAAGTTCTTTGTGATGAATGAGCATTTAGTAAATGCGTTTTACTGTGATGCTATTAGGTTTTTTATACAATGAAGTAATATTGCTGACTTTGAATTTGAGTAACGTTTGGACTGTCAATAAAGCCAGGAAAGAGCAATATCACGATCCAAATGTTACTGAAATAAACAAAGAACAAAGGCTTTGTATTTCATCCTCATTTCAAAAAAGCGTAATGCATTTTGCACTCCTGGGCCCAGAATATTTTTGTCTTCTCCTTGATCAGGGAGACAACTGTGAAAGCTTGCAAGGCTAAAGCCATTTTGACTCTGTTCAATATTCAGAAGTAGCCATGCAGAATGCAATAAATAACCCTAGAAAGAGTTATTCAGATTTAAAATAGATTTGCTGTGGTGCTAAAGAGCTCCAAATAGTTGATGAGATATTAATATTATAAATAAACAAAAAAATATACACTAGCAAATCTACTTTCTCAAAAGTATGCGTTCATGAAAAAAAAAAGAGGTACCCCATCATGAGTCATTGAAAAAAAAAAAAAGAAAGACTAAAAACATTCTACAAGCAGGTTTCATGTGCTTTGCAGATGGTGAAAATAAGCTTTACAAGGTCATCTTAAATTGCATACATTAAAACTCCAGGGTGGTCCTCAAAATTTACTGAAATTTTTACTGAAAAAGGTAGCGTGTAGAACGTGAAAAAAAATCTTCAGTTGTAAAAGCTGCTCCCAGTTATGACTAATAACTACTAATAGTCAGTACTAATTATATGAGAACGCTGCAGCATATCAGTGAGAAATGACCATCTGCCAACCACTGACCAAATGGCTGCCAAATGAACTGAAACTCTTCATCTTTCACAGTGAGGTTCCAGCTGTTGAGATCTACATGGGTTGATTTTACTCCATGTAGGGGGAGAGAACTGAATGCTGTTTCTTCATTATTGTTAACATACATACACAAATACTAAAGAGTTCTAGTCACATCTACTGATCATAAAGAGATAGACCTCCTCTGATATCCCTGGGGCCATTTAAGACCTACAGGAGCTTTCCTGACTGATCAGTTTATTTATTTCTTTCTCTTACTATACTTTCTGATGAGTAATAATATCTTAGTAATTTCAGTAAAAAAGGCCTCTGCGTAACTGCCATTTATCTATGAAATAATTTGTGTGACCTTTTGAGGTGTTCAGGGGAGTTCAATGTCTAACTGCAATTGTGAGATCAATTTTTAGGAACACAGGAATGTAGTGGAGATTATTCTAATCGGCACTCATTGATACACATACGTATACATACACACATCTATTTAGCTTACTTGTATGTGAGTCCTGTATTTTGTCCTAGCTGTTTTTTAATCAATCAGTAAGGCACAAGTTGCTTTTTTCAAGTGTCCAGTCTTCATAGTTATTAAACATGCTCCTCTTTTTTAGATTAGATTTAATAAGCAACTCTAAAATGAGCATGCAGGCTGGACAAACTGTGGTTCAGGAAAGCCTGAAAATGTACAGCATCTCTTGGCATCTGAGCCTGAATGACAGATCTCTAGTGTTCAGATCAAGGGTTTTTGGCAAGAGTTGGTTTTCTGATTTAGAAATACAGTTATAAATATATACACAATAGCCACAAGGTAAATTTGCCTGTGGGGACAGGACTGATGGTGTCTGTTATCTGTCACTGATTCTGAGGGCCAAGTAAACTGGCAATTTAAACTCTATACTGGCTGTAGTTTCAGCCACTTCAGGCCATCAGAAGACAGTAGAGATGGCAGCACTGGGTGTTTGCTATAGTACGTGCATTTGCACTGTGTAAAGAAGTAATGTTATCAGGGAGATGTAAAAGCTTTCTTCACACTTATATATCTGCATCTGACTGGGGCAGTCCATCACTAAGGAAAAGACCTGGGTTAAAAATACCTGGAACCTAGAAAGCTTTTGGAAAATTTGGGTACAAAATATTTAAAATCTAGCATACAGCCTTATCAAGACAGAATGACACTGTTGTTACCACAAATCTCTCTAACAAGCTTCTCAGCATCCACATCTATATAAATAACATCTATCAATAAGGCAGAGAATCTCTAATTTTGTACTTAAAAGCAGCTTAGAGAGAAATCACTTAAACTGGTGCCAAGAGAATCCAAACCCATTTTAACAACTGAATATTTTATATTTATATTGTACCAGCATAAATACTCATAGAGGTCACTGATTTATGAACTGGGCTTGGTATGTCCTTAGGCTGAGGCAAAAATAAACCCACTGCTGCAAGAGAAAACACACGGCAGTGAAGGAGACAGAAGACACTGCAGTGAAATAAAGAACAGAGAAAGAGAAAGGAATTACAAGTTGTCATAGATTTACCTTTTCACCTTTGGATCCCTTGAGTCCACGGACACCATCAGCTCCCTAAAGATAGAATATAAAGAATTACCCACATGTATATAATCAAAATGGGTTGGGGGAGGGATCCAGCAATTAAATCTTACCTTTACACCCCTAGGACCTGGATAGCCAATTGGACCCTGAGGACCTGGAGGCCCCTAAAATAGATTGGAGCAAAGAATCTTTGTTTGTACAGTAGTTGGTTAACAAGTATGGAGCAAAGAATCTTTGTTTGTACAGTAGTTGGTTAACAAGTACTTCTTAGCCTAATCCTTGTTCTTTTACTATACTGCAGCAGTCGTGTGTGAGACATCAAAATAACAGTGAATTGATAGACTTTTCAGGCTGTCTGACACAAACAAAAGTTATGTCATCACAAAGTAGTCTTCACTATCAATATAAAACTATTAATGTATTTATGAACTTGGGAAACTTCTATCCACAACACAAATAATCTGAAACAATGGTAATTTGAAAATGTGCAAAAAAAAAACACCAAACAAAGCAACCACCACCACTACCACAAAAAAGATGCCAATTAGACAACTAATGGTGTCTTACTGGACAAAATCTATATGTTAATTATGATGATGGCAACTCAAAAGTACAATCCCAATCCAAAATAATAATAATAATAAAAATCATGGTGTCTGGGAAAAAAGATTACAAACCTGACAATTAGAAGGCTCACAATACTTAATAATATTGACTGGTATTTGGATGTTGTTAATTACTGTTTGTTGAGCATTTAAAAGATACTTAACTTGGATACTATGCATTTGCTGTTGGTGTCTAAAGGAACTGAGTTCTTTAACCTATGAAAGCAAGTAAGCTTGGAAATGTTCAGATCTGTGCCTGAAGCTGAGCTGCTTTGTTGGTTCTTTGATGCTGGAGATAGACACACAGCACTGTCTTTCCCTAATAATAAGGTGTTCTGCTTTCCAACAGTGTCTTTTCACAAAAAAAATAGTCCTTTAACATCTCTGAGAAATAACAGTTCTTTTCAAATTTGGTTGAAATTTATCAGCAAATTCAAAAGGTATAAGGAAGAACTGACATGGTCATGTACATATATATACATATACGTATATATATACATATGTATATATATAATTTCAAAACATAAATAATTTGTGTAAGCTTTATTAAGAAATGGAGATAAAATCTAGAGGGCTGTAGCAAACAGCATGCAGGACAAAAATTAATATGCTAGTGTCAGTGGAACTGTATTTTCTGAAATGTCCTATTCATTAATTCATTCATCCTGCCTATCTAGAATAGGTATCCTGTTATTACATTGAAATCAGTACTGCAACTAAAATCAGCTTTACAGAGCCCCAAGACACTTCGATGCTTCATTATATTAAAGGTATTACTTCTCACTGCAACTGACTTTAAGGTAGCCTAAAAAAATACAGTTTATATGCATGCATTTGTAAGTTTCCAAAAAACAAAGTTCTGAAGAGTCCTAGCAGCTACTGTATACTGCAGAATTGTAAAGTCAAACTATTTACAAGTTATCCATGTGACATGTAAGCAATTTCTATTGATTACCATTCTGTCAACTCCATAATCAGTTTTACTTTAAAAGAGTAATCTCTGTGCTCATATTAGTAATCTCCTTTAGAATATAGTTAATATGTTTGCAGACAGATATTCTGCATGTATCATGGGTTTTCTGTTATCTTCTGGAATAGTTCTTTGAGTAGCAGGTGTACCATAAAACAGAAAAAATGCTATGTAAGTAAATAGAAAAGTTTTGAAACTCACCAATGCACCTTTCTCTCCAGACTGACCCTCTTTTCCAGGATGCCCCTAGTTTAAAAGAAATGTATCTGGTTTGGAAAATAATCATTTTGGCAAATGACATTTCATTATAAAAACACAGTTATTTAAACACTTGAATTTCAAGTCACTAAACACACTTTCAATATTTCTTATCTGGAAAAGCTGGAGAATAGTTGACATGATTTTTTAGGAATACTGTGATCACTCCTTTTGTCTAGTTAATGTTTCAAGAGGCTTTTAATACAAGACATTCAAATTTGATTCTGAAACAAGTAGGGTGATTAATACTAAAGCATGAACAAATTCCTAAAACACTTAAAAAAATAATTATGGGAATTATTGCAGAAGCCAATAGAAGGTTGATCTACTTTTCACTACTTTTTATGCTACTTTCAATATCTTTGCTTTAAATTGTGACTTGTTTTTAACATAAAATGTTTATTTATTGGGAGTCCTTTTTCTATCTATGTTGATTGGTCTTATTAGAAGAGAATAGTAAAACTCTTGTTTTGCCACATGTGCTTCCAAATAATATGTAGCTATTTACTAAAACCATTGATGTTTTAGTCTTGTTTACATCCCATAATGTTTTTGGTGTGTTAAATATGATATGATTTTGATATGGCTGCTAATCTTATATAACAAATCCCTATTGCTTATATTCAGTTTATTGGTTTGGAAAACAGTTTAAAGTGTGTAGTTTATTAGAATAATCATAAAATAAAAATTATTTGATTTTAGCATTAGTATTGATTTTTAATTTTCCATTAAAAAGTTTGTCTTTCTAACATTTAATATTTATTATTTTTTTAAAGCATACATGTGTCGATGGTTTAATCCACATCTCCTAGAAGATAATTTTTTGTGCACAAAATTTCATATCCCCATCCAGTAGCAGATGTGTCAGTAACATTAAATAATTCAAGAACTGCTGCTGTTTCTGAGCACATTTGTATCCCTGTAGATTTCTAATAATTCCAGGAATAATACACCACTTCTAACAATGTCTGTCCTTCAAAATAGAATGACATCTCCTTACATAGAAGTGAAGTGAAAAGAAATAACATAGCAAGAATTTACCTATCTTCTGAAAAAATGCCTTTGAGCTTTCAACTGGATAACACAGACACAGGATCAGATACAAAGCTCACAGCCATCAGGAAGGTATTGCTCATTTCCTTCAATCACAAGTATAATTCTATGGTTGTAAAGAGGTGTGTCATTTAGAATGAACTTAGTTTAACCTACCTCCCTTGCATTTCCTTGGAACAAACCTACTTGTTCACGAATGAGATAATTTTGGGTAGGTATATCAAGTATTGCTGGGATGGAGTTAATTTTCTTCATAGCTGTCCATACGGTGTAGTGTTTTGGATTTGAGACTAAAACAGTGTTGAGAACACACCAGTCTTTTGACTATTGCTGAGCAATGTGTGCACAGCATGGGAGTTTTCACTTTTTACCACTCAACCCCCAGCAAGTAGGCTTGTGGTGGGCAAGAAGTTGGAGGGCGACACAGATGGCATAGCTGTTCTGAACTGGCCAAATTTCACCACCAGGGAACACATTTTAAAAGCCCACAGCCATTTTTAGCAGCAGCCACAAGAAAAAAAAATAGTTCTAAAAGCTTTAGAAGCACAAACGATACAGTGTTTAGATGTATTTTATAATGCTGTTGCCAACTAGGATTACTGGTCCTTTTATTCTATATTTTCTTTTTGCAACACAGATATTGTTATATATTATTTATTAGGACTATTTAGACATTCAAGGGATGAAATATTTGGTTACTTACAGGAGGCCCATCGGAACCAGGAAGGCCAGGCAGGCCAGGCTTGCCTTGAGGTCCCTAAATGCAGTAACAGAGACATATTTTAAGATTAATAGTGAGCATTCTATCATTTTCTAGGATGACAGAGGATCATTCTTGTTCAGGACTGAACTTAAGCAACCAGCAAACTAATGTAGGTCATTTTATTATTTCAATCTCTTTTAAAAGAGCTGGCAAATCCACCCCAGATTTAGAGTAGCTACAGAATAGGTGGAGAGTAACTGAGATGTAGAGTAAAAGATGTAGAATAGCTAAGGAAAAGAAAAGCAGTTAAGGAAAAAAAAGTCGACATTCAATACATTTAATTATAAGAGCAAAGAATATAAAATGTAGGTGCACCTAAAAACAAAGAAGAATCAAGTCAAAAGGGGAGAAAAGTGAACCCAGTTTAGAATTCAACAGTGACATTTTTGAAATTGACAGAAGATGTTTTTCAAACTACAGGAACATGTACAAACAGATCAGGAAAAAAAAATACATAAAGTGACACTACAGCTATGCCAATTACACCAAAGAGTTATGTCAAAATATAATCCTTATAAAATTAGAGCACAATCAACCATTAGTAGATAAAAAAATCTGTTATAAAAAAAAAAGGGCAATAAAAATAACTTTCACAGTTTGCTGTGAAATTAATCAACACACAAGTATACAAAGCTTAATAATGTAGATAGGGTTCTGAATATAATAAAGGAAACAATAACCCAAAATAAAGGGAGAAAATTATGCTGCTGAAAAAGTATAAATGAGAGGAAAGCCAGGTCTCCACTGGTTATTTATTTACTTGATGATTTCAGGAAGATTTACTCATTTTGAGATCTTAGGTTACTATGCTTTAAAACATAGCAAAGACCTTAAGCACTTAAGCAAGACTGTCACACAGAACTGACTGTGAAATACCAGAATAATGCTGTAACTTACTTTTTCTCCAGGAGGTCCAATAGGACCTTGCGGACCAGGAAGCCCCTATTAGAAAGAAACTAGTGTGAGAAACCAGGGAGAACAATATACATACATTCACCCTACTAAAGGTCCCTCATTAATCTGTTTAAACACACTGGCAAATATGTGACTTTTTTTTTAGCCCTTACCAGTTAGATCAGGAGTTTTGTGTGAGCCTTTTGCACAAGCCACTATTCTGGCAGTAGGTCTGTAACAAGATCCTATTCAGAACCCTCCTCCAGGTGTGGCCATTCCTGCTGCATTCCAGGAACACTGAATGAATCATTTTTCTCCTGAACAAAAAATCCCTCTGAAAGCTTACTTGAAAACTCTGCTCTCACTGCCCTAGGCACACATGCATAATTATTTATAAAATCCTTGAAGCTTTATCAGTTTTGCACGTGAAAAGCTAGCTTTGCACAAATTTCATTTATTAAACATTTGCTGCAAGTCACATCGTACTTTTTGAGAGTTATTTTACACTTACTTGCGGGCCTGGGATTCCTTGCTGACCAGGAGGTCCTGGCTCCCCTTGAGGACCCTATCATGCAAAAAAAATATCAAGGCATTAGGTTTGCTTTTCTGCACTACAGATCCTCATTGTCAGGACTAAAAGGAATACAAACTCATCTTTGTTCCTCCCTCTTAAAACTCTACCACCAACTTTCTATCCAGTATGATTTTTTTTCATGCTAATGAATATCATGGTCTTTACTTTAAAAGAGACTAACAGTCCACACATGGGACCTAAGCACTGGAGTCCATGGTGCTAAAGGAGCTTTAGAGAATGCTTGGTTAGGTCTTTTGGCTGAAGACTAAGCAATAGAAGATTCTCTTTTCAATGTAAGATCATGAAGCATCTGAATGGGATAACAAAAAAGTTTAATAAAATGGAAGGGGTAGCACTGGCAAGGACGAGAGAATATAAAAAGGATTTTTAGAATTCGCTCCCTTTTTAATTCCCAATTTATTTACTCACCATGTTTCCTTTTGGGCCTGAAGGTCCATCAACACCCGCAATGCCCTACAACAAATGATAAAAACACAAGCAACTTTCAATGGACTTTC